>NC_064923.1:455298901-455601931 GCF_023897955.1 Schistocerca gregaria
CATCTGAAATTTAATGCAGAACTCAATTAGTCTTTCTCCTCTCTAATTCCTACTTCCATGCCCATATTTCCCCTTTCTTCTATTCCTTCCCTTACAATTACTTTCTGATCACCCATGGCTATTAGATTCTCATCTCCTACAATGGAGACTCCAAGTAGGAATTTCAACAACTTAGGAAAAGAAAGGTTGCTAGTACTGTGAAGATGACACGCTCAATTGCGGGCAGGCACAATTAAAAGACACCTACACAAAGCTTTCAGCCACAGTCTTCGTGAGAAAAAGAGAAACACACGCCATTCATTCACACAAGGATGCACTCTTTACGCACGCATGAGTGCCAAATCCGGCAGCTCGGGCCAAAGCTGCCGGTCACATGTGCGTGACGCGTGCTTCCTTGGGTGAATGAGTGGTCTGAGCTTCCCTTTTTCTGTGGAAGGCTGTGGCTGAAAGCTTTTTGTAAGTGTGTTTCAATTGTAGCTGTCTGCAACTCAACGTGTCGTCTTCACGGAAAGTAGCAATCTATATTTCCTGCGTTGTAGATTTTCATCTCCATTTGCATACCGAATTACACGTTCAATATCCTCATACACTTCCTCCGTCTCTTCATCTTCTGTTTGAGGCTTTGGCATGTATACCTGAATTATCATTGTCGACGTCGGTTTACTGTCGAATGTGATGAGAACAACCTTATCACTTATCTGTTCAAAGTTGCTCAGTCTCTGCATACTTTCTTACTCATAACGAATCCTAATCCCGTTGTACCATTTTTTGCTGCTGACGTTATCCTGTATATGTTTGACCAGAAATATGTACCTTCTTTCCATTTTACTTCACTGATCGCTACTACATCGAGCCACTGCATTCCATGCCCCGGCTCGTTGAACGTTACCCTTTCGTTGGTTATTCCATTTTTTCTCATAGTCACCTTCCCCTTGGCATTCCTCCCTGAGAACCGAAAGAGGGCCTTATCCGGAATCTTTTGCCAGTGGAGAGATCATCATGACACTTTTTCAGTTACATGTCCTGTGGATACATATAATGCGCCTTTAATTCAGTGGTTTCAATTGACTTCTGCATCCTCATGCTGTTAGTCATTGCTGATTCTTCCGCCTTTTAAGGGCAAATTCGTAAGCCACGGGAAAGAGAGTACAATGAACCTCTGTCCGCTCCTCCACCATTTTTGATAAAGCCGTTGGCGCCATGTTCGGATGACCTTGCTGTGACGTATGCTAATTTCAGTGCAATGTTTCGTGTTGACAACCCTTTTATGTTTGAAATAAAACTACTTCGAGGCATGCTGACAGACTGAACAGTGTACACAAGCCACACTGTCTCGTGCAAGATTGAAGACACAACGGACTTTGCTGAACTCCACTAAGAATGAAAGACTACTTTTACTTTCATTGTAAAGGTGGCTGAACAAAAGCCAATTGACACTGAGGTTTCCGATTAAGATAACACAAATAACGGAAATAACGCAGCTGTTTGGTGCGTAACTTTTTCTGAACAGTTTGCTATGTCATCTGTTTCTTCGAGACTGTGAACAGTGGAGGGAAACACTAACTGTGTGGAAAGCTGGAAAGATGGCTGCACAGAGTTGGATTTGAAAGAAGCTAATATACAAATAGAAAAAATTATTCAATTCATGGCGCTATGATACAGCAACAAGAGATAAATGTTTTGCAGATATGAACAGTCTTGGCTGCAAAACAGGCTTCATTATTTCTTATTTTGCGAATAATGCGTTTCGCCTTGATTGAAGCGTCTTCGCATTGGCCTACAAAATAAAATACATTTTTTTCTTAAAAATGGCGTGACACCGATTTAGTGAAACTTTGGACTACAATATTAAAACAAACTTACTGGCATAAGAAGCTTTAAACACCTAGACTGCCATCCATGCAAATGTCTTAGCAGGCAAACACCATTGTCAACATTTTAAGAATATTCCGTAGTGGTCTTTTAAAATAAAAATGAATGAGACATAACAGCCAAACGCATTCAGAAACCAGTAACTGACCTTGTCTATAAAATACAGCAATACGCACAACAGCATTTTTTTTTTTTTTTCACAACTTACTGGTATACGTAAAATTGTGTTGAGTACATGGGAATTCACGTTCAAAATATTTAAAAGACCTTATTAGGTAGTTGCCCTTGTCGAGTTTTAAGAGACTTCGCGAAGTGCATTATTAAAATAAAAAGAACCAAAAGATAATCAAAACGGCATTCAAGGCAGGTAATCTGCTTACGCCTCTAAGCTACGTACTGCAAAACAAAGAGGCAGTAGATTATCTTGTAGAGTATATAGCGCACTCCAAAAGACACCAAATACGGGATCAGCCCCATAGAAATGCATTACAAAATGTAATCATACAAGAAATGCCGTTGTACATATTCTGGCAGCGCAAATAATACTGGCTATCGGACTACAAGAGATGCACAGCTGGTGTGCGCTGCTCACAGCAGATGACAACATGGGAAGAGAGTTTGTTCAGGGTTTTCTTAATAGCCGAATGTAGTGATGAGTTACAGAAACAAACAGTGGAAAACTAATAAAATTTAATTTACGTCTGTAGTCACAAACTTTTTGTTAACAGTTCACCGGTTTCGGTCTTTAATGACCATCATCAGGTCTGTTTTATAAAAACAAACTCCTAACGTACTGCAGCCATAGTGGCATCGTTAAATGTTAAATGCAAAATCAGCACCAGCATCGTCATATATATATATATATATATATATATATATATATATATATATATATATATATATATATATATGTGTGTGTGTGTGTGTGTGTGTGTGTGTGTGTATCACATCATGTGCACAAGCATGTTGTCAGTAGCACTACTGTTTGATTCAAAAGGCTCTGAGCACTATGGGACTTAACATATCTATGGTCATCATTCCCCTAGAGCTTAGATCTACTTAAACCTAACTAACCTAAGGACATCACACAACACCCAGTCATCACGAGGCAGAGAAAATCCCTGACCCCGCCGAGAATCGAACCCGGGAACCCGGGCGCGAGAAGCGAAAACGCTACCGCACCACCACCAGCTGCGGACTGCTGGTGCTGATTTTGAATTTAACATTTGACGATGCCACTATGGCTGCAGTACATTAGGACTTTGCCTTTATAAAACAGTCATTAGAGACCGGAAACCGGTAATCTGTTAACATGAAGTCTGTGCGCATAGACGTAAATTAAAGGAAACTTATTGAATATACGGGTCACTGTTTCATTCGCGACAATGCCGCAGCTTGTGAAACTAATAAAATTACTTATTGAAAATATAAATAATATGCTTATGTAAATGGGTTTTAATGATTGGAGGAGAGTAACAATTTAAAAATTAGAGAACATATACAGTCTAATAGCAAAGGGGAGTAAAAATGTATAAAACATCCTTGGGAAGTAATTTTTGGTGGATTAAGCGGAATACATGTAAACCGCAAAACTGCGTCTGCACAAATGCAAAATTATGACACAGGTACACTGAAATCATGTCTCACGATAACTAGGAACCCAGATAAATGAGGAGAGACAGCAAAACATATGAATGTTAGGCAAGTCAAAAAAATACACTTAAGTAAAGCAAATGCAACTAAGAATATTAGAAAAGATATAGAGATAAAAGGAATAAAAAATATGGGATTGCAAATATGCCAGTATCAGCTATACATCCCACAATAAAATATATTGCTTAAGATTATGATTGTAATGGTGTCAGAACAGTCGAGTGTTCAGATGCAAAGTGCCGTTAAGTAGCAGCCGAATTGCACTTTAACGGCAAAACGAAATGTGAAATTCAATACTGCTGTATTTGCGTGAGATGTTCATTTATACATCAGGCTGTGAATCAGCGCTGGCAAACCTACAATGTGCAAACAGCGTTACCTGCCGACGTAATTGTGGTGGCCTCTTCTGTGTGTTCTTTAGCACTCTTGAACAGCCGCCACGTCACTCAATCTGAAATTTGGAAGAATTTACTTCGAAACGACACGAAAACTAATAAAACAGTGTGGCTGAGTCTGCCCGCTGTCACAATTAATTACCCGATGGACGACGGCCCTCGCTCGCATGAATATTTCCTCCGACCGCCAGCCCCAGATTACACAGAGGCACGTTAAACGTCACCCCCGGTAATCGCCTTTAAATTCGGACGCACAAGCGCGTGCGCCGCCACAATTATGGCATTACGGCTCAGGCGGTGTGTTGGAAAAGGAATCGTCCGTTCCAATCTGGCTCGCTCTCCTATTACGGCATGCGGCTGTTGGCGGAACACGTTCCGGACAACCTCTACTCCGATGCCGGACGCCGGGCTTGCATATTTTAATGAAGTAACTACACGTCTTTTAATTGGAGGGCAAACATTTAAAAGACATTTATAATGTCGTTTAAGGCTGCACGTCGATCCAAACATGGCAAAACCAGTTATTATTTCTTTACTACAGCTGTTTTTAAGGAAAAAAAACTGAAACTGATGACCGACTAGAAAACAATGTTGTTTCTCCAAGTGAATTTATAATGAGGATGGAGGTCTGACAGAATCCAGTTTTGAAACTCTTTCGCTAATTTTGCGGTTGGTAACATGGAGAAATACACTACCCTCCATAAGCAGGGAAACACCGTGACTGTGGACAATGAAGAGAAAATACTTTATAAAACTGCATTTTACTGTTTTCTAAATGTTTATGGAGCTAAAACAACACGTAGGTAAAGGTAACTATTAAATTTCATATTCCTCAAAATAGCCATCCTTTACTTTCATCGGGTGTGTGGAATGTCCTTAGGTTAGTTAGGTCTAATTAGTTCTAAGTTCTAGGGGACTGATGACCTCAGAAGTTAAGTCCCATAGTGCTCAGAGCCATTTACTTTCATCACTGCGTTACATAATCTCGGCGTACGATGGGCCAACTTTGCCAGTGCTGCGGTTGGAATTCGTCTCCATTCTCGTTGCAGGACCTCCCACAAGCATGTCCCACTCATGGTTCGCGGTTTTCGGATCCACCTGTCTAATTAATCCTGTGGTAGCTCGATTGGGTTAAAACAGTACACTGTAGAGGCCATTCCATGTTTTTCAAAATTTTCTGAACCTCTAGAGATTTGATATAGTTCTCACACAAAAAGGATTATGTTTCAGGCCGTTGTCTTGCTACAAAACAGACCCTTTCCCAATGAGACGGAAACCAGATGTATCGGCAGGTCGCTGGAGAATCGCATGATAATCCTTTTGGTCCGTTTTTCCATCTACTTCCACAAAATCTTTCAGTCCTTCCAAAAGATCCCCACACTTTGACGGTGTTTACTTCCAAATATTTCGAACTTGGGTTCATCAGCGAACAAGTCTCTTTCCCAATCCCCTGCTGCCGAATGTTGGCGTGTCACAGGCCACTGAAGTCTTTCAGGGCGCAACAATGGTTTCCTTGCTGCTACATAACCCTGGAGGTTTCTTTACCAAGCACCGTCTCGCTGTTGACTCATTCGCTAGTCTATCCCTAGTTTCCCTAGTTGTGTTTAGGTCAGCTGTCAGTTCACGGACAGTTTTGAATCTTTTACACTTACTGGTCACTACCAAATACTTTCCCTGTCTTTCTGATATTTTCCTGGGTGCTCCTGGGTGAAGATCATCATAGTAGCATGTATCTCCTGGCCTGTGTACGTTCTTGACAACTCCGCTGATGGAAATCTTCAGTTCCTTTTATATTTGTCGGGCATTGCCACCTTCTTCTTGAAAAGTGATTATCTTTACCAGGGAACCCTAAGGAATCTGGCACTCTGGGGCCATATTCAGTTACTTAATATAACAGAACTTCTTGGACAGGTAAAGTCAGTTTATGTAAATCTGAACAATAGCAATATGTACGAATATGTATGTGTATGTACTATAATCCTCCGTACAATATTGCATGTGTCGTTATTAACGTTATTTAAGCATACTGTTCTGCATTCTAACCAATAGCTCACATAGACCATTCTCATCTTTCTCCGTTGTAATATGCAGCATAGCGTTTCCAAATATGAATGGGTCGTGCATATAGACCGAAAGAAAATGCTCCAGAAATCTAGGAAGGCGTGTGAAAGTACAGCGGCTTAGTTCTTTAAGACAAGTACTCTCTCTCTCTCTCTCTCTCTCTCTCTCTCTCTCTCTCTCTCTCTCTCTCTCTCTCTCTCTCTCTGTGTGTGTGTGTGTGTGTGTGTGTGTGTGTGTGTGTGTATGAGTGTGTGTGTGTGTGGACACGTAAGCACCTGCTCTTAGTAAGTAGTAATATTTTGCGTGTACTTTTACTCTTTCAACAACATAGATAGCTTTTTTCCAAAGGTAGGATGCAGAAACTATAAGAAGAGATTTATAGGAAATATATTGTTTTTTGTTTGCATATATACAATGTCATATTTCTTTACAATCATTGTCCTGTGCAGTGTTTGATAACGGTTGTCTTTTAAAAGCACTAAATTCGGCCTTTATAGCATTTGTGTCTGTGCGTCCTGAGTAGGACAAAATCATATCTAAAAACTGATGGCAACTTTATAAATCAATGTGAAACTTCAGTTTAATGTTATATCAGGTAATGATGCGTCTGAATTCCAGTTTGCGTGTGCCATGGAAAGATTTTAGTACAAGAAATGACCACGGATTTTTGGATTTGAATCAAGTGGAACGTCTGAACCACAGACTTTGACGATTCTGTGACAACCTAAATTGTTACTTCCCAGATTTATGTCACAGATTGAGCAGTTGCAGATTCTCCCAAGCGGCTGAGGTGTGCACTACAAACCAGAAGAAGCTACAAGCTTATCTGAACGTGTGTTTTGCACGTCACTGGAGAGGTTTTCAGAATTCTCATTTAAGAACAAAGGAATGCTGTGAAAAATAACAAAATGAAGATAGAGGCCAGTTACTGAAACATTTGCAAGAAATTACCGGAGAGTGAAACTGTTGAAAATCTATGCATTTCTATATAAATCCTAGTATTCCCCCATGTGTCTCTGTCCCTTTCGTTTTTTCTTGGAATGCCACATTCCTAGATCTCTTGTATCTTCAAATTTTTGTTATTGACATTCTGTCAGTTCTGCTGATATCGTCCTCGTGGTCTCTTGCCTTTCTCTTCCAGATTGTATGCAACGGGGGCCACACAGAAGATTCTGGTCTTAGGGTATCTCCTCGCCAGAGAGGCTGCACGTCCCTCATTTTCTCCGTAACGATATATATCCCACAGTTATGCCCTGTAATGTCGTATACGGGATGTGCGAATATGGAAATGACAATTATTCCAACAGACCATATACATTTAAAACGCATGAAGATACTTCCTTGTGGCCGCCGTCATTATTCAACATACAAAGTGCTGCACGATGAAGGACAATCTTTTTACACGTAAAGTTCAAATGTATTTGTAACTGTTTATCAAGTGACAACCCAGTAAGCTATATCTCGCCGGATTGTGGTTCTTTATGGTAACAGAGTAGACAGTGAGCTAAGTAACTCTGATACTGACTTGTTATGAAGCCAAGAGTTACGGATGGACGTGATCCTCTTAGACTGAGATAATGTTTCTGGAAGTCAGTGATGTGAAATCTGTTCTCCTAGCTAACGGCGGAGTCCAACAGTGTTTGTTGCCCAATTCAGGGGCGACTGAACTTAAACGTAACCGTTAGTCTCGAGTCAGCAGCCGATTAACTTAGAGAAATAAGAATAGAACTGTTGAAAACCTATGGTGTCAGGTAATACTCGTTACCAGGAACATGCTAGTACCAGTAAATGATGGAAGAGTCATTTTCGGCACTTACCTAATTGTAATTGCTTACCAAAACGACAAAATCAATGAAATTGAATGTGGTGTATTTGTATGAGTGGACAAGAATCTTAAATCAGTCAGCTAGAAATGATTTGGGCAAGAACAGCTTTTAAGGATAGGATTGAAGTTGAAGCCGGATGCACCAATCGATCCAACTCGCCTGCAGAAGTAGCTAAGAAGCTGAAAAAAAAAATTCAATGGCCAATTTATGTCCTCAAGATATGCCGTAACAGTTGGAAACATATTGTAAAGATTATGAATTAGTATGTACTAAACGAAACAAACGTTCTGTAAACGTGTTATAAAATATGTTTCTGTAATTTACCTACAGCAATAGTGCGAATACCTATGCTTGATGGAAATATATAATACTTGAAGCCAACAAACAGGCTCCACATCTTCCAGCATGTTCACGAAGTGGTAAGTAATCATGGAATACCATAGCAACAGAGCTACAAAATTAAGTACAGCCTTCTGCATCTTCTGAAACCTGGTTGTGGAAGAGGTTAATTGTTTCTCAGATAGGAGCTAGAAACTTTTAATTTTAGCAATAATCATGAAAAGGAACAGTAGATTTAATTCAAACTAACACTTGCAAACACAAAAAAAAATTTAATTTATCCACGTAATATGGAATGTTTTTAGGACTGAGATTGTACTGTAAATTCATGAAATAATTTCTACTGATCTAGTCATCTTTTTATTAATATCTAAGTAGCAGGACATATTTTGGCAATTTTTCAGTCATCAACAGGTGCGTTCCAGTTACACGAACGTAATATTAATCTGAAGTGCGATTAGTTTGATTTGTTGTGTGCGTCTGTTAGGAAATAGAATTTTAAAAAAAATGGTTCAAATGGCTCTGAGGACTACAGGACTTAACATATGAGGTTATCAGTCCCCTGGAAGTTAGAACTACTTAAACCTACGGTCGCAGGTTCGAATCCTGCCTCGGGCATGGATGTGTTTGATGTCCTTAGGTTAGTTATGTTTAAGTAGTTCTAATTTCTTGGGGACTGATGACCTCAGATGTTAAGTCCCATAGTGCTCAGAGCCATTTGAACCATTTGAACTTAAACCTAAGGACATCACACACATCCATGCCTGAGGCAGGATTCGAACCTGCGACCGTAGCGATAGCGCGGTTCCAGACCGAAGCGCCTAGAACCGCACGGCCATACCGGCCGACTGCAAAATAGAATCCTGTACAAAAATATATATATACAGGGTGTTCAAAATAAGTGTCGAGTACTCTAAGAGGTGGTAGTTATAATCGAAACAAGAAAAATAAGTCCAATAAACATGGGCCCAGAAACGCATAATCTCCGAGATTAATTGTTTATAGAAAGGACAGCGCGACTTTTGGTTGCGGATATTAGCACAGTCGTTGCATCGGCGCTCCGTCAAATGTGGCGGCAGGGTATTATGATGTCTTGCTCACTGCACTCTCCCTACTATTAGTTGTGTGGTTCGAGTTATGCTGTAGGCTACGTTAGTTTTGTGTGCCTTACTGTACACCACTGTCAACCCTAGGTACGTATCATGTCGTTTTACTCTCTTCCAAATGCGGGTTCACTTATGTGTTTACAGTTTTTGCGCTGTTTGTACATACTCTTGGTGTAGTACATTTACATGTTCTTTCTTCCACCGTTTGTCAGCAATGGAGGCCTACTACTCGACAAGTGAAATGGCAGATACCGTATTCTGCTATGCTTTAGCAAATGGACGAAGCCTGCGAGCCCTTGCTCTCTACACTGAAAAATACCCACAGCGCAGAGTGCCCTCTGATAAGCTGTTCGGCAGATTTTTCCGTCTTCTGAGGGGCACAGGTGCCCTTTGTAAGGTGTCAGGCAAATCCAACACCTTCCATGAAAACCCTGACATGATAGGAAATCCGACAGTATGTCACATAGTTCCGAATAAGTCCTGACATAATATTAACCAAAGTAATACGATCAACGAGTGAGCAAATGGAATACCACAGGCTAACACAAGAACGCCTAAATGCATGTCATACCTTCCCACAGTGAAACAGACGCAGTTCTCAGGGGAGAAACGAGAACAGAAGCCGAGAGCAGAACCGTGTTAAGCTAGAAGTCCCTACGATAAGGGACGGACTGGACACCCACATCACCGGCTGACCGCCAGGACCACCCCCCGGCCCATGTTAAAAGATAGAGCCCTCCAGAAGAACAGTATAGATCTTACGATAACACTAAAAGGGCCACACCAGCTGCAAGTTTTAGCGTGAGACTTTTTCGCGTCTCTGTTATGTTGCAAACGTTAAAAACATTGCCCCACCACGAAAAGTATAACGTTTCTCATTGGATGGACAGAATTTTTATAGGCGGAGCTTAAGGTTAACATTGAGACCCTGATTGGTCAGTTGAAAACACAGCCAGATGGCTTTTTTAAACCAACTTCGGTAAATTGTAGTAAGGAGAAGTTAGGAGAGAGTTGCTTCCGAGACGGCGAGATATGAGAAGCTGCCTAACCACCGACAAGGTAATGAACGCACGCGATGCCGCATTTCTGAGCGCACAAGGCTTCACTCAGAACTGCAGAAGTCTCATCTGTTACACCCCCTTTTTACGTAATACTAGTGCCGATCGTCTATTAAATCTCATGGTGTTCACATTTGATAGATGATTTTTCTGTTTTATAATTACTGAGAAGCCACATCAGCCACTGTAATTTACGACAAGTTAGATACGTAATTAAAGATAAATTAGGGTCACTGTAGACCATTTTGACAGTTTTCTCTTTTATGAAACTTAATTTAAATCTAGATTATAGATGTGATATGGCATAGGTCATCCTTCAATCCATTGTAGAACTTGGAAACCCATTCAGGGAATATTCGTTCAAATTTTTGTTGAACACAGTTGGTTTTTATCATCCTGTATTAAAACATTTCCTTTTATCAATAGTGCAATTTATAAACAATGTTTTGTGAGTAGAATAAAATTTCCAATGGTAAACTTAACTGCTTTTTCGACGTTATTTTACCAGCTAATTAAAAATAGGAAAGCCTTGAACCCCTTCCACTAAATTTAGTTAGTATTAAGATTCTTTTACAGGGAGTGCAGTGGAGCTGACGCTGAAATCATTAAGTATTTGATTATATCATCGCTAGTCTCACTGAACTCTTCTGAACTCTACATGTCATGTGTGGTCTGGCGTCTCCTTACCAGCAACAGGTCACAGGTTCAAACTAGTCAATTCCCTAATTAACACGCTCAGAGCGTCGTTGCGCGAAAGTGGTAGGGAGACACGATTTAGAACAAACAGACACCACGCAGAATGTTAGACCTTGCATCTCAGAAGACTGACAATGGAAGGCCAGCACTGTCTGCACGCCTGACAGGAAGTAGCCGTTCGGAGGAAGGAACCCCTGAAACCAGTGTGCGACGATTAGCAGCAGCAAATGGCGTGTCTCACTCTCTTATCTCGGAGGTAGTTCAGAATAATTGCCGTACTCATATCATCTACAACACGTTCAGGCCCTAACATCACAGGATCATCATGGCAAACGGCGGTTTTGTCAATGGCTATTGTAGAAATGTGCTGCAGATCCACTGTTGACATCCAAATTTTTATTCACCGATGAGGCAGGGTCCACAAGATATGGTATTGTTAATTTCCATAACCAGCACGTATGGGCAGATGTAAATCCCCAAGTAATTCAGGAAAGAGGGTATCAGCATCGACTCTCAATCAACGTATGAGCAGGTGTACTTTGCAGTAGGTTAATAGGGCCGTACGTGCTACCACAAAGGTTAACTGAGGCGCATAATCTGGACTTTCTCATTAATGTATTGCCTACCTTGCTGGAGGCTGTGCTATTGCAGCAACGAATACAAAAGTGGTTCAAGCAGGATGGCGCATCAGCACACTATCATTACAATGTTCGCTAACATCTGTTACAGACATTTCAGGGTCGTTGGCCTGGTCGGGAGGCCTGTTCATTTCCCAGGCCTCAACTTTTGGTTATGGCAACACGTGGAGAAATTGTTCTACGCCACACCAATCAACGATTTCTGCCAGCAAGTACCTGTAAAACGTGTTTATCACAGAAAGTATACATATTCGGACCCATGTTTATTGGATTTCTCTCAGAAAATATGAATTTCTGGACCCATGTTTATTGGGCATATTTTTCTTTTTTTTGATGAGTGCCACCGCCTCCCAAAATATTTACACTTTTTTGGAACACGCCGTATACGAGTACATTAGTATATTATAGTATATTATGAATACGAGTATATTAGTGTGCACATTAAATGATTCGCATATTTTCGATCGTTTCAGTAGTTCATTTACATACACTTTTATTGGAAATTTAGTTGCTTGGCACACAGAGCACGAATGGCAAATACATCGCAACTTAAAACTTTCACTCTCATGCATTTACATCATTGCGAAGAGTATTAACGGCTAGGATAAACTAGTTTAAATTGCTAAGACACTAATATACAGTGAAGATGAAATCTGTACAGTATCAAAATTCCTTTCACAACACATAACAAACTGCAGCACACACTGACACACAAAAGGAAGACACAGACAGATAAACACAATAAGGCACTTACAAAAAGTGCATAATATATGCAAAGCCCTGTAGATACGTCAAACTGGAAGAAACTTCCAGAAAAGACACAATGAACACTTAAATATCTACTGTACATAAAATTATAATAAATTAGCAATAACCATCCACATAAAGGACACGTGTCACCCGTTCCATGATATCATGAATGATTTTTCTATAATACATGATGACAAGGGACATCAAATGGACTTGCATGAAGAAATTTTCATTCATGGCACACTATGCCATAACATATTACTAAATGATAAGCTAGAAAGTAACTATATTAATTTCTTCAAAAACTTCTGAAATCTTCATTGCTTATTTTATTAAAAATACTGTGTTTATCAGGTTATCACATTATCTAATTTCTGATATAACATAAATATATCTAAATAGTAAAGGTTTCATCTTGTTGTGTACATAGTTCCGTGTAGTCAGCGCGTACACAACTTTCCCACTAAAGCGCCCCCGCTAAGCACAACAGCGCAGGCGCAGCCCTCGTCCGTCTCTGCACTACGAGATGGCGCTGCCGTAGAGATAGACCAAATTCTGCTTCCGCCAATCCGCGTATTAATATGTAACGCAGCCAATGAGATTGCTGCTAATGTAGAACCTTTTCTCCTCGTGGATCACACTCACGCAGTGATACCAGAATGCGCGAGGCATTATAACGAGTGTACAGATCTCCGATTAGTCAGTCTGCATTTATCTGCACCTGTCTGTACCAGTCAACATTGGTCTGTACCAGCCTATAGTCAAGTTTCAGTCTGCGCCTAATAAGATTATCATATTCCTGTACATAGCCATGAAGATAAATGACTAGACACTTTGTCAAGTATCAGAGATATGTGAGAATAAGATTAACGTACCAAGACCAAAGGAACTTCAGATTGTCAATGGTCAACAGCATCCAGAATCAAGTTACGTAATGTCTATGCTTTTTATTATTTTAATAAATGTGTGTGAAAATTAATCAAGTTCTGTTTAAAATTGGTCCCTGTCAATCTGCTACTCTAAGCGTGCGAGAGGCATTTCTATCGTCTGACCTAACGGCAGAAGACAAACACGCCACAGTAAGACCACGAGACATATTGCTGACACTCGCCTATTTCGTTAGAGCGACTAGTCAAATAATCTGATGGTGTGTGTACCGAAGGACTTACAGTACGCACACCACATATCTTCACTGTTTATCACTATCTTAGTATTTGTAGCCAGTTTATCGTATCCGTTAAGACTCTTTGTAATGATGTAGCATCTATGGATGAGAGTGTCAAGGTGTCATTTGTGTGTCACAAAAATTTTCATCCAACTTGTAAGTAAATGCACTAATGAAATGATCTAAACATGAAAATCACTTAATGTACACGCTAGAACACAGGTATATGTGTCTTTCTGTGCAGGATCCTATTTCGTCACGTAACGTCATTGTTGCCTCACTGACCGAGAGGTTCTAGACGCTTCAATCCGGAACCGCGCTGCTGCTACGGTCGCAGGTCGCAGGTATGCCTCGGGCATGGATGTGTGTGATGTCCTTAGTATAGTTAGGTTTAAGTAGTTCTAAGTCTAGGAGACTGATGACCTCAGATGTTAAGTTCGATAGTGCTTAGAGCCATTTGAACAATTTGAACAACAACGAAGTTTGCACAAACCCATAATTTCAGGCACACCGTGTAAAGACTAAAACGGCTAATATCTGTAGTGAAAAACTGATGTGATCCGAGTTGTTGAAATTTGCATCACGCAGTCTACTAAAAATTGCTGTCCCCGCCCAACTGTCGATAATATAGAGGAAAAAGACTATAAACACACCATAGAGTGCGGCGCAACACAAGGTCCTCAGCTTCCCACTGACTTCTGCGTTGGTCTAGGCACTGTACGGTTAGTGTCTTCACAGCCACTGCGCGGAAATGAACCAAAAATGTCACGTTCACATCACAACACTGAATGACACGCAAAATTCTGACTTCATTCAAGCAACAGTTCTTATGGTTTTACAGAAAATATTTTTTGTTCTTGTTTGTTGTAATGACTGCTGTTGCTAGCTGCCTGACTACCGCGTTTCTCCTTGACTGGGTGTGAATACGTTCCACCTCACTACATCAACAAAGAGTTACTTACAGTTAGATGGATACAAACAAACATTCATACAACTAATTATAAACAAATATTGGCTGTAATCTCTGACCATTGGCTCCCTGAAAATTGACTGTCGATGCATACCAACATATAAACAATAACAAAATACAAATAAACCTTAAATATAAATGCATTACTACGGAACATATCTTTCTCAGACTTTGACTGTCTGTATCGTCACATTTTAGATTAAGCTATCCACCTATCCTTTTAAGTCAATTCTGTAATGTTAATTTTCTTACTCAAGAGTCGCTTCGTCTTAATTCCTACTCAATTCGTAGACACTGTCGTTGCAATCGTATTTGTCCATCCATGAGAACCACGTCCCATTTACTCAGAAGAAAAACCTGAGATAATCATTCATTTCGATCAGGAACAATTTTCAAAAACATTGTAGTATGTGCTACGCTTGTTTGTTTCCAATTTCCTTCTAACTCCTCATTTTACGAGTCACGCTCATTGGCAGCACACGTTAACGTCTCAGTATGCCAGTTCATACTCTATAGTTTGCTAACTCAACCTCTATGCAGGTGAATTGTAGTTTAACGAGTCAAGTCGTCCAATAAACGCCTGGACTGTAATCCTACAGCTTTACTCTGAATTTGCTTCTTTTAATGATTCATTAATTTTTAGATTTACATCAATCCACCTGCTGTTAAAGTGCGTTACACACTCGCATTTAACTACAAATTGAGTCATCATCGCGCTGCATCCTCAAATCCTCAGAACAAATACTCAAACTCACTGATTAAAAAAATTGAGCACAACGAATCCTACACCATCCTTCTGCTGCGTTATATGCAAAGACATCATCCAAACTCATCGATAATTTCTGTTATTAAACGAGTATGAATTATGTCATGTTCCTTCTAAATTAGCTTAGCATGCAAAATCCAGAGCCGGAAGTATTTCGTAACTTTATCCACAGCAGTGCAAAAACACTTAAGCCATTCTGAAAGACGGCATAAATACAACGTCTATTACATGAGGCTTCTAAACAGAGGAAAATATGATCAGATTACTTCATAGGAACGTTAATGTTATAATATGTGTTACTGCTACCCTTTTTTCATTGTTCTTTTTCAAAACATCCGCCATACACGCAATAGAACACATACGCTAAAATCCTGGCTTCACTTTGCAAGAGCTTGTTAGGTAAATACAATTCGCTTGACCAGCGGTTCCCTCCTGGAAAAGGAGGTGGAACAGTTGGGATTGAAACAACACAAAACACAGTATCTCTTTGCTTCCAGGAAAAATGCTGTTGTTTAAGAGAAATATATTAAGTTGGTCAGAGGCAGTTATGAGAGATGTGAGAAGTGCTGGTTACAGAGGATAGCGGAATAAGAGAAGAAATAAAATCTAGGATTGCTGCAGGAAATAGAGCTTACTGGGCCCTGGTGAAGATCCTTCAGTCACGTAGCCTGAGCTGAAAATCTAAGGTGACTGTCTATCGAACATTCACAACGGTGATAATGTATTGCTCAGAAACTTGGACAATTACTGTAGCAGAAGATCTCTTGAGAAGATGGGAGACGAAAATATTAAGAAAGATTTTTGGACCTTTGTATGAGGCGGGGGCAGTGGAGGAAAAGGAGAAACAAGGTATCGGAAGAATTGTATAGAAATCCTGACTTGGTGACAGAAATTAAGTGTAACATATTGAGATGCCTGGGGCATGTAGAGCGACTGTCAGAGAATCGAGCTGTCAAAAAGGTTTACACAGGAAATCCAGGTAGCAAAAGGAGCAAAGGGAGACCCAGGAAACGATGGGTGCAAGATATGGAAAATTATTTGAGAAAGATTAGGGTCAGGAGATAGAGGAAACGAGCAGAAAATCGTCAGAATTGGACTGTGATCATCAGAGAGGTCAAGGCACTACATGGGCCGTAGCGCCAAGGAGTAAGTAGTAAGTTTAGAGCATTTTCAGTCTCTTTAGCTCCGCGCACCGTCAGTTTACGGTCGGATGCATTGCTACATATCCTAGCCACAGTGCTTTGCTTTTGTTCTGTAGTTGCTAGTCTGAAAGTCACCGGATTTCCGCAAAAATTTCGTACAAAAGCTAGTTAATAACTACGCTTAGAAAGTGAGCACTACTCTCACGCTCAAAAAACATCCTATACAATTTTGTTTTCCAAGTCGCATGTGTTCCAAAACTATGACATTACTGCTTTCGTCTATTAATGTTAATATAATTACTAATTATTCTTAGAAAAATTGTTAGTGATTTACGTCGGTTGATAGAATGCTTGCAATTTCACAGTCAAGGTAAGTTACGTAATTAAGTGAAAACATCATTGAGCGGAAAAGAATCTGTATTTTGAAACTTTTTCAAAACAACTGCTCTCGCTGTAAATTTAATGAGAATACAGTAGTTTTAATATAATCACTGCTGGCGTTATTAATCTCAAGAATAGATAAAAATCAGCTTGTACATTTCAACAACAAAGAGTTTACACAAGATCATAACCACTGATACTCCTCGCAAGGTGTGAAACAGCAAACATCCATAGCGAAAAACTTGTTTGAAAGGACTTGTTGAAGTTTACATCACGTAGACAGACTACAATAAATACACTGGAACCGAACGCTGCTTAATTAAAATACAAAAATACAAAATACAAAAACCCATGCTAAACGTTATGGGCTTAGGGGTATCAGATCACAAACAGATTCTCGTTTTCCAGTCTTTCTTCCATATACTGCGGTATTTAAAAAATCTTTGTGTGACAAAACAATATAAAAGTTATGGCTTATCATTTAATGGGAACATTAACCAGCCATTGTGTGCCCTATAATTACCAAATGTTTTCGGATAGTATAGATACTGGTTATTGTAGCCTACTCCACAAAATTCCGGCGTGTAATCCATGTCACTTAATCATTCAATGAAATACATAAAGATCAAGGAATATAGCTCGAATGATTAGCTGTAGTGTCAGTGGAAAATCAAGTAACCAAACATAGTGTTGTGTTTATACTGTTATAGATAAGTGCGGTAGTAAATCGTCAGCAGACGCTCAAACGTGGTACCAGAATATAGGCTATAGAAGAACGCTGTAGCACCCAGCATTTTGTGATGACTGCTTACTGTACTTTAATTATTTTAATTAATGTAGAAAATACGTAGAAAGTCGGAAAAAATTGTGGTCAATTTTGAACACAATAATTTATTAAAACACGTCCAGAACTATTTGCCTCATATACTGAAGTTGTAAATGAATCATGTTAAGCAAACTATAATCGCACATTTCAAAGGAAATACAAGATAATATATCACTTTCACCAATATAAACTGACACAGGCATTATATCAGTACCAGACTGGGATCCAAATTTAAACTGTACCGGGGAAGCAGAGTTATCTCCACTTTCTTAAACAGAGCCTCGACGTCTACATTTACTCGGCAAGCCACCGTATGGCTTATAGCGGAGGGTGCCTTGTACCACTAATACTCATTTCCTTTTCTGTTTCACTTGCAAACAGAGCGAAGGAAAAACGGCCACCTATGTGCCGCCGTACGAGCCCTGATTTCTCTTATCTTCGCGGGTCTTAGGCGAAACATACGTTGTCGGTAGTATATCCGTTCCGCAGCCAACTTCAAACACCGGTATTCTAAATTTTTTCGGTAGTACATTATTTCTGTGATATGCAAATGATTTACAGAGCATTCACACAAGGTTGGCGCCGGTCGCGACACCTACAACCTGCTGACATGAGGAAAGTTTCCAACCGATTTCTCATACACAAGCAGCAGTTGACCGGCGTTGCATGGTGAAGCGTTGTTGTGATGCCTCGTGTAAGGAGCAGAAATGCGTACCATCACGTTTCCGACTTTGAAAAAGGTCGGATTGTAGCCTATCGCGATTGCGGTTTATCGTATCGCGACATTGCTGCTCGCGTTGGTCGAGATCCAGTGACTGTTAACAGAATATGAAATCGGTGGGTTCAGGAGGGTAATACGGAACGCCGTGCTGGATCCCACGGCCTCGTATCACTAGCAGTCGAGATGACAGGCATCTTATCCGCACGGCCGTAACGGATCGTGCAGCCACGTCTCGATCCCTGAGTCAAGAGATAGGGACGTTTGCAAGACAACAACCATCTGCACGAATAGTTCAACAACATTTGCAGCAGCATGGACTACCAGCTCGGAGACCATGGCTGCGTTTACCCCTGGCGCTGCATCACAGACAGGAGCGCCTACGATGGTGTACTCAACGACGAACCTGGGTGCACAAGTAGCAAAACGTCATTTTTTCGGATGAATCCAGCTTCTGTTTATATCGTCATGATGGTCGCATCCGTGTTTGGCGACATCGCTCTGAACGCACGTTGGAAGCGTGTATTCGTCATCGCCATACTGGCGTGTCACCCGGCGTGATGGTATGGGGTGCCATTGGTTACACGTCTCGGTCACCCCTTGTTCGCATTGACGGCACTTTGAACAGTGGACGTTTCATTTCAGATGTGTTACGACCCGTTGCTCTACCCTTCATTCGATCCGTTCGAAACCCTACATTTCAGTAGGATAATGCACGACCGCATGTTGCAGGTCCTGTACGGGCCTTTCTTGATACAGTAAATGTTTGACTTCTGACCTGGCCAGCACATTCTCCAGATCTCTCACTAATTGAAAACGTCTGGTCAATGGTGGCCGAGCAACTGGCTCGTCACAATACGACAGTCACTACTCTTGATGAACGGGTATTGCCATTTGAGATCACGATGCATCTCCGTAATATTCGCGTATTGATCGAACCTACTTGTAACAAACCTGGCAGGCATCTCTGAATTGCTTCGATGCGCGACTTCAGTCCGACCGGTTGGGGATTCGAAACACTCGGGCACTGCTCAAGAATGGGACTCGCAGTTCTACAGGCGGTCTGCTTTACAGAGGAACCACACTTTCCTAAAATTCTCCCAGTAGACGGAACTCGACCATTCGCCACCCCTACAATCATTCTTAGATGCTCGTTTCATTCCATAGGGCTTTGCAACGTCACGGACAGATGCTTAATGGATGTGACGGTTTCAAGCGGCACACTAATAATGCTGTATTCGAATATTACGGGATTGTCTTGGGATTAAGATGACGCTTCACCTTTATTTAATCTTTTTAGTATCAGATCACAATCGGTTCCGTGGTACTGAAAATCACATTCTGAAGTGACATCTACATAACAGTCAGTCATGAAAGAGTAACAGACCCTGAAATACCCACTAATATGAAAAAAAAGAAAAATCTTTTAAAAACAATTAAAATAGAGAAAAATTTTATAGTTTTCTGTATCAAATAGTTTTTTTTTCAAATTAGAGGGTATTTTAGGATCTGTTACTCTTTCATGATTCGTTCTTAGGCCTCATCTGAAGACGTGTTTTTAGTGCAGTACAGAAAGACCAGCTGACAGAAGCGCGCCCGACGACAACACTCGTCACAGGAGAGGCACCACACTGTCTTTTCAGCTGAGTAGCGTTTTTGGATGTAGGTTCAAGATGGACGTGTCATTGTATGGTGGCTCTGAATGGAGCGAATGTTGCCAGTTTGCATTCTTCACGGTCATACAGGCCGAGCGCCTGTCTTGATGACAGGGATGCCGTCGGGTGTACATCATGACCTATGGCTTGCGTACTCGGTAATTTTAAAAGTAGCCATTACACTTTCGACGTTTTAAGCTGGTGGCTGTGGACAGTTTCATAGGTCTCTATGGTGTTATCTTTCATCAAGATAACGCAAGACGGCATGTTGCTCTTGCTGGCCTGACTTCCTTGATACAGAGGAAGTTTGACTGTTGCCCTGGCCAGGTCTCTCGCCCACTGACAACACCTGGTCACAGAGTGTAGCGACATTCGCATTCTCTCTAGCCGCTACAGTTGATGAACTCTGGCACCGAGTTGAAGCAGCATAGCATTATCTACCTGTATCTGTCATAAAAGCACAGTTTGACTCATGCCTGTACGGATAAGAAGTGTTGTTGCTGGCATAAGTGTCAGTTTTGTTTAGCAAATTTTGCATCTATATACCTCTAATCAGCTCCGAATTTAGTCATGTATTTTCTTACTGTACTGTATAAACAGAATACATAAAATTTCGTTATTTGCTATCCTTCATAGTACTGTACTTTTCATGACCAGGAGTATATCATTTATGTCATAATATCAAAATGTTTTTGCTGACTTGAATGGAAACACTCTGACACTTACATCAGCACAGACACTTTTGGAGAGACAGTCTGTAGGTGGTTGCGTGCTTCCCAAGGAGCAAATAAGTCCCCCTTTAAGATATATACGCATCGCTAGCGGTACTAAAAGTAAATAGATACTCGATCCTGAAGAGACTACAAGTTTCATCTGTTCAAAAAAATGGTTCAAACGGCTCTGAGCACTATGGGACTCAACTGCTGTGGTCATAAGTCCCCTAGAACTTAGAAGTACTTAAACCTAACTAACCTAAGGACATCACACACATCCATGCCCGAGGCAGGATTCTAACCTGCGACCGTAGCAGTCGCACGGTTCCGGACTGCGCGCCTAGAACCGCGAGACCACCGTGGCCGGCAGTTTCATCTGTTACGTGAGAAAACTGGCAGCCACAACACTCAGTAGTGAGACAGAGCCAGTTCAGAAAAAAAAGTGTCCACTGTTCTCCTTATGTAAACAAACTAGCCATGTGGCCTTACATCCCTATGTAAATTAAATGTCCTGTCATTATGCTTTTGATGGTGTAATTTATGATCTAAATGTAGCCAAACCAGGTATATATGTTCTTAGTTGTGTTCCTGACAACCTAATTTATGACTAAATATTTTTACCTAATCTTAATTACCATAATTTATGATCCAAAATAGATGCCACCCTACCCTGAGCAGCCCACTTGTGCTCTAATGCACGCGTAAAGTGCTTTTAGTGTGATCTTAATTACCACAATTTATGACCCAACAACTGGCTGCCCCGACAACTCTAGTTTGTATGCGTTATCCTACACTACTGGCCATTAAAATTGCTACACCAACAAGAAATGCAGATGATAAACGTGTATTCATTGGACAAATATATTATACTAGAACTGACATATGATTACATTTTCACGCTATTTGGGTGCATAGATCTTGAGAAATCAGTACACAGAACAACCACCTCTGGCCGTAATAACGGCCTTGATACGCCTGGGCATTGAGTCAAACAGAGCTTGGATGGCGTGTACAGGTACAGCTTCAACACGATACCACAGTTCAGCAAAAGTAGTGACTGGCATATTGTGACGAGCCAGTTGACCAGACGTTTCCAGTTGGTGAGAGATCTGGAGAATGTGCTGGCCAGGGCAGCAGTCGAACATTTTCTGTATACAGAAAGCTCCGTACAGGTCCTGCAACATGCGGACGTCCATTATCCTGCTGAAATGTATGGTTTCGCAGGGATCGAATGAAGGGTAGAGCCAGGGGTCGTAACGCATCTGAAATGTAACGTCCACTGTTCAAAGTGCCGTCAATGCGAACAAGAGGTGACCGAGACGTGTAACCAATGGCACCCCATACCATCACGCCGGATGATACGCCAGTACGACGATGACGAATACATGCTTCCAATGTGCGTTCACCACGACGTCGCCAAACACGAATGCGACCATCATGATGCTGTAAACAGAACCTGGATTCATCCGAAAAAATGACGTTTTGTCATTCGTGCACCCAGGTTCGTCGTTGAGTACACCATCGCAGGGGCTCCTGTCTGTGATGCTCCAAACGTCGTCGAACTGTTCGTGCAGTTGGTTGTTGTCTTGCAAACGTCCCCATCTGTTGACTTAGTGATCGAGACGTGGCTTCACGATCCGCTACAACCATGCGGATAAGATGCCTGTCATCTCATCTCGACTGCTAGTGATACGAGGCTGTTGGGATCCAGCACGGCGTTCCGTATTACCCTCCTGAACCCACCGATTCCATATTCTGCTAACAGTCATTGGACCTCGACCAACGCGGGCAGTAATGTCGCGATACGATTAACCGCAGTCGCCATAGGCTACAAACTGACCTTTATCAAAGTCGCAAATGTGTGGTAGGCATTTCTCCTCCTTACACGAGGCATCACAACAACATTTCACCAGGCAACGTCGATCAACTGCTGTTTGTGCATGAGAAATCGGTTGGAAACTTTCGTCATGTCAGCATGTTGTAGGTGGCGCCACCAGTGCCAACCTTGTGTGAATGCTCTGAAAAGCTGATCATTTGCATATCACAGCATCTTCTTCCTGTTGGTTAAATTTTGCGTCTGTAGCACGTCATCTTCGTGGTGTAGGAATTTTAATGGCCAGTAGTGTATGTAGGGTCGACAAATGTGTGTTTTCCTAGAAATCGACGAAAATAACTTTTCCGACTTCCATGTACATACCATAAGAGGTATAGTGACCAATTAATATGGCTTTGAAGCAGAGTACTTGTGTTCATTTCCCAGTTGCATCCTGAAGTGTCTTTTTTCTGATTTGCATTTTTTCTATATTGAACTGACAGAAATAGGAAGGCTAATAAGGCAAGTAAATCAATAAAAAAATTCTACCAATAAAAAAAATGCTATAAATGCCACGATCTCACAATGACGATGGTGTGCTTTATGGTTCTCAGCACCGCAAGTGAATTACTGTGTCATAAAATCCAAAACTTCATGTACCATAGCTCATTCAAAATCCCACAAAATAGGTTTTTCCATAACTGTAACATACACTGATGTCCGATCTAATTTTAGTTCATAGTGTGTGAATCAGCATATATGTGGTGTGTGCTACCACACTGAAGGATTCAAGGCCTGGTGGCATTGACGTAAACTAGTAGTTGAATGGTAATGGCTAGCAGTGCAAGCCACAAACGGTGCACATTGTTTATCAAATACACATGTATTTGGCCCGTGAGGCAATTACGTCACGCCAGTTGCGCATGTGCAGAAGCTACTTAAAACATGCACAAGGGATGGCAGTTCACGATCGTAATGCCAAGTTTCACCGAGTCTAGTGGAGCAATATGTAGCACGGAGCGGTAGATTTATTGAGTTCCGTGTATTTCAGCTTACCGCATCTACATTACATTTAACCCTAGGACGCCTAAGGAGGGGGGGGGGGGGGGAGGGGGTCATTGAACCCACAATTACTTTATGTCCCCTGCTTTTGCCGAAATAACTTTGATACTACATATTCCCTTTGAGTTATTGTTTGTTGCCTATTTTATGACACATTAGTGTCAATATATTTTATAGAAAATTCCTGCTTTGAAAGAAAAAATAAATAAACTTATTATGTTTCCAACAACCCCCCCCCCCCCCTTAGGCTTCCATGTTATAGAACATTTCCCTAAGTAGGATTTCGTTTTTCTGAACTCTACAACAATGCAAGTTAGTTTCTTGTTGGTTGGTATTCTTTATATTCACAACAATCGGTTTACTTTCAGAGGAAGTGATTGTTGATGTCAGTCAGCTGTTATTTATCTTGTAAATTTGCAATGAGTTAGTGCAGTTCCCAACATGTAGGCCTCCAGTAGCTTTGGTGTCCTACACAGTAAAAACGAAACCAAGTAAAAACTTACTGATGTTGTCAACAATACACCAAGATAAAGGTACTGTTGGAGGAGAGAAGAATAAAACCGAGATAAATGCATGTTATAATTCCACTAACGGTGGAATTGATGCCATTGATCAAATGGCGCGTATGTACACCTGCAAGAGGGGAACAAAGAGATGGCCTCTATCTGTATTTTACTCTCTCATCGACATTTGTGCTATCAATGCAACCACCATATTCATCCAGCAACATCCAAGAAGGAATGAAAAGAAACACAACAAACGGAAACTTTATCTTCTGCAAGCTGGTATGGAACAAGTGAAATTTCAGGTAGAAGAAAGAAGTGCCAATGCAAGAGGGTTATCTAATCAAATTGTTCAATCAATGGAGACTATTCTACAAAAGAAAATCAAAGAAGTGACAACAGAAGCACGTCGGCCTCCTGCAGGGAAATGTCGGTCCCATGTTTGTGTAAGAAAAGCTAAAACAAAGAAGCAGAAGTACCACAATCTAAGTAAACCAAAACAGTATTGTGGACAGTGTCATAAACGTGTGTAACACACATTCAGAAAAAATTGTGAAGTGTGTCTCTTGCCTTTAAGTTGAGGACTCAGAGTAGTCTATTGTTTATGGACACATCTGTATTTTGTATTGTGATATGTCAATTTTTTATTCACTCAATCCAATATTTATAACAATTAACAACGTGCATAAACCATTTTGAAAGTTGTAATTTTTGGTCAGTAAAGTTAATTAATACCTGTGGGCTCGCCGAACCCCCCCCCCCCCCCCCCTTAGGCATCCAAGTTATTAAAAAAAGGCTTGGACGTCTGAGGGTTAATAGGATTGAAGGTAAAATAAGCAGTAAGTCCACAAGGTGTCAAAAGCTAGGGTGTTCACTTCCTCTTGTGCTCTTACACAGCAGCCGCCACTGGTTGTTACTCCAAGCGCAAACGTCACCAGTTCGAGCTGTTGGTCGATTTCCGGCCAGTGTGTGCCTATCAGCGATCTGCGTCGATGTGACGCGCGATACCTGAGTCGAATGCGGCACTTGCGGCTGCCCGGCACGTCGGCGGCGGCTCTGTGTGACTGGCGGCGCGGCCGGCCGCGACGTGACGCCGCCACGCGGCGCGGGCAGGAAGCAGGCGGACCACCGGCGTGGAGGCGCGCCGGCCGGCAGGATGTGCGCCCAGCTGCGGCTTATCTGCGCAGCGCAACGGCAACAGGTGCTATCGGGTGACGCGCACAGCCCCGCCCGCTCTGCGACAGGGCGAGCCGAGCCGGGCCGAGCCGCGGCCCGGGGAAGTCCCGGGCAGCACCTGGCAGAGGCGGCCGACACCGGGTCCAGGTGGCGGGCGAATGCCGGGCTCGCGAAAGCGGCCAGGGGCTTAAATCTCCGGACCCCTGAGCCGGATGTTACTTCCTTTGGAAATGAGGGACAAGGCTCCCGTATCGTGCTGCCGTCGTCCGATGGGTGGGACTGAATCTAGTTTGTGCCCAATTCGTTCCGTATGTTCTCAAACGAGGCTGTTGAAACAGAACATAGTGGATGTAAAATAGCGTCTATAATTTCCACTTTTAAAAATGTATTCACGCTACAAGAACCAAAATAGTGATAGATAATAAGATTTTAGAGCAAGTGAACCATTTCAGTTAACTCAGATGTGAAATGACATATGGCTAATGCACAGATATTGAAATTGTTGTTGTTGTGGTCTTCAGTCCTGAGACTGGTTTGATGCAGCTCTCCATGCTACTCTATCCTGTGCAGGCTTCTTCATCTCCCAGTACCTACTGCAACCTACATCCTTCTGAATCTGCGTTGTGTATTCATCTCTTGGTCTCCCTCTACGATTTTTATCCTCCACGCTGCCCTCCAATACTAAATTGGTGATTCCTTGATGCCTCAGAATATGTCCTACCAACTGATCCCTTCTTCTATTCAAGTTGTGCCACAAACTCCTCTTCTCCCCAATTCTATTCAATACCTCCTCATTACTTATGTCATCTACCCATCTAATCTTCAGCATTCTTCTGTAGCACCGCATTTCGAAAGCCAAAAATTCACTTTCAGTTCCTTTATTCAAAGGATACCATTAAAGGTTTCGAATCGTTGTGATTCATCCTCAGACGGTTTACACGCTTTCTTTCTGACATGTATCGGTTTCGAGTGTTTGTTTTCATAACATTCGTCCAACATATGTGAATGCATTCCCACTGCATCCTCGTTGTTCCACACGTAAATAGTTCTCACTGAATACTTTAGATTTGTCGTTGAGATCATTTCTACCAGGCACCACATGTTTTGATACATACAAAGAGCTTACCAACGTTTGAAACCGGTAACGGTATCCTTTGAATAAAGGAACTGAAAGTAAATTTGTGGCTGGTTTCTGTCCTAACACCATCAACATTTGTCTTCAAACAACAGCCACTGTCTCCATCATGTCATCATATGACAAAATTGCATTAGTAAATTCAGTCTGGTATGTGGATCAATCAGTAGGGACCTGAAATACGAAGCCAGAAAAGACACTCAAATTAAATTTTACAAAACTGTTGCAATTGCCACACTGCTCTATGGAAGTGAGACATGGGTGATTACCAAGAACCAAGAAAACCGGATTCAGGCACAAGAAATGAAATTCCTTAGAGGTTTTTAAAAGTTGCACAAGAGAAGACAGGGCAACAAATCAAGATATTAGAGAAGAACTGCAAATCTTTAGCCTCAATGATAAAATTCGAGATTACAGAACCAAAACAGAATGAACATCTACAAAGAATGGAGAGTGAGACTTCCCTTAAAGGCAAGAAATTATATGTGCCAATGGAGAAGAGACAAAGGAAGACTGCGGCAGAGATGGGTAAGGTAACAGGCAATTCCTGCCTAATACCTGAAGAGAATATGAAGATGAAGATCAAAACGCTACCGTAACAATGTTTGACAACCACATAGACAATGAGGGCACCCTTGGTATTTAAAAACAATTAGAACATGTTGGAGAGGACTTATGCCTTACGCAAGACATAGTTTTGTAGTCTTCTTTTCACCCAGACATGTTTCAGCACTTTTTGTGCTATCTTCAGTGGATCTATTTGTTTATTTTTTTCCTACTTGAAGGTTTTAGGTTGTGTATGTTGGTAGCTTTATACACATTCTACAGCTTGTCATAGTTTTGGATGTCGTGGTGTTTTTATTCTTGTTTGCTATGAGATACCCAACTTCCTTCTTCCACTGTTATCATTAACATGCGTTTTGTAAGATTTGCTCACGAAACATAAACAATCATTAGCTTCTTGTCGGAAAGAAAATGAGCAGTTAAACTCACTGAAGATCTATACCTATCTACATCTACGCGATTACTCTGCTATTCACAATAAAGAGCCTGGCAGAAGGTTCAATGAACCACCAATCTGTCTCTCTACCGTTCCACTCTCGAACGGCGCGCGGGAAAAACGAGCACTTAAAAGTTTCTGTTCGTGCCCTGATTTATCTTATTTTACCGTGTTGAGTGTTGCTTCCTATGTAGGTGGGCGCCAACAGAATGTTTTCGCGGTCGGAGGAGAAGAATAGTGATTGAAATTTCATGGGGAGATCCCGTCGCAACGAAAAACGCCTTTGTTTTAATGATTGTCACTCCAATTCACGTATCACGTCTGTGGCACTATCTCCCCTGCTTCGCGATAATACAAAACGAGCTGCTCTTCTTTGTACTTTTTCGATGTGATCCGTCAGTCCCACCTGATGCGGATCCCACACCGCACAGCAGTACTCCAGAAGGGCGGACACGTCTGCAGTTTCTAAGTGTTCTGCCAATGAATCGCAGTCTTTGGTTTGCTCTACCCATCTATCTATGTGATCGTTCCAATTTAGGGTATTTTTTATTCTAATCCCCAAGTATTTAGTTACATTTACAGCCTTCAGATTTGTGTGACTTATTGCGTAATCGAAAATAACGGATTTCTTTTAGTACTCATGTGAATAACTTCACACATTTCTTTATTGAAGGCCAATTACCACTTTTCATACCATACAGATAGCTTGAATGATGATGACGAAGTCCCATACTCCTTGACAGAGCGTAGGGGATGATGCGGGAGACCCGCACCTTCATACTAGGCGAGATCCTAGTGGAGGTGGCTTGCCATTGCATTCCTCCGACCGGAATGGGGATGAATGATGATGATGATGATGAAGACGATACAACAGCACCCAGTCATCTCGAGGCAGGTGAAAATCCCTGACCCCGCCGGGAATCGAGCCCGGGACCCCGTGCTCGGGAAGCGAGAACGCTTCCGCGAGATCACGAGCTACGGGTCACCGATAGCTTATCTAAATCATTTTGCAATTCGTTTTGGTCATCTGATGACTTTACAAGACGGTGAATGACAGCTTCATCTGCAAACAATCTAAAACGGCTACTGAGATCTTCTCCTATGTCATTAATATAGATCAGGAAGAATAGAGGGCCTACAACACTTCCTTGGGGAACGCCGGATATTACTTCTCTTTTACTCGATGACTTTCCGTCTATTATTACGAAATGTGAACTTTTTGAGAGGAAATCACGAATCTAGTCGCACAACTGAGGCGATATGCCATAGGCACGCAATTTGGTTAGAAGACGCTTGTGAGAACGGTGTCGAAAGCCTTCTGGAAATCTAAAAATATGGAATGAATTTGACATCCACTGTCGATAGCACTTGTTACTTCGTGAGCATAAAGAGCTAATTGTGTTCCGCAAAAACGATATTTTCTGAATCCGTGCTATGGGTCAATAAATCGTTTTCTTCGAGGTACTCCATAATGTTCGAATACAGTGTATGTTCCAAAACCCTAGTGCAAATGGACGTTAGTGATATGAGCCTGAAATTTAACGGATTGCTCCTACTTCCCTTTTCGGGTACTGTTGTGACTTGAGCAATTTTCCAGTCTTTAGGTACGGATCTTTCTGTGAACGAGCGGTTGTATATAATTGCTAAATATCGAGCTATTGTATCAGCGTACTCTGAGAGGAACCTGAATGGTATACAATCTGGACTGGAAGCCTTGGCTTTGCGACACCGATGATACCTATTTCTATGTTTCTCATCTTTGCAGTTGTTCTTGGTTGGAATTCAGGAATATCTACTTCAGAAAACCGTGTTTAATAACTCTGCTTTAGTGGCACTGTCATCAGTGACTTCACCGTTGTTATCGCATAGTGAAGGTACTGATTGCGTCTTGCCAATGGTGAGCTTTATGTATGACCAGAATCTCTTTGGGCTTTCTGCCAGATTTCGAGACAGAGTTTCGCTGTCGAAATTATTGAAAGCAGCTCACATTGAAGTACGCGCTATATTACGAACTTCTGCAAAACTTTGCACAAAAAGTGCTGAAACATGAGTGGTTGAAAACAAAACTACAAAACGGCGTCTTGCGCAAAGCGGAAGTCCTCTCCAGTTTTACTTAGCAAGCACGGGGATATGGACTGCAACAGTCACAATTAGGGATTGGTGATTAATTTGAGTTTAATATGCAATTGCTTCGCTCTTTGATGTTTTGATACGATTTTTTCCGATACCTTAACTATTTTTCGAGCTGTGCTGGCGAAAGCTGTCGTGAGCACACAGACTGAAGCGCCTACTGAAATCAGATCAGTTTTATTCGGGATTCTGATACACCATATTATTACCCACTCCTTTGGCTGCAAAACCCTAGTTTTCAACATAATCTCTGTTCAATGCGACGGCCTTACGTCACCTTACTGGGAGGGCCCTGTATGCCAGCATGGTACCATTCTACAGATCGACGTCGGAGCCAACGTCTTGCTACATCAATAACCGCCCTATCATTCACATACTGCTTCCCGTGGACTGCATCGTTCTTTAGGCCAAATAAACAGAAGTCTGAAGATGCGAGATCGGGGCTGTAGGATGAATGAGGAAGAACAGTTCATTGAAGTTCTGTACAAAGAACCACAAAGTGTATCACATAATTGACGCCTCTAATTCTTCATAAACTGTTTATCATATAGAAACAACGACTGTCGAAGTAATAATGAGGGGGGGGGGGGGGGAGAGATACTCATAAAGTTTTAATTGTCTCGTAGCAAATGTAATTACGAAGCTAATTTTTATTTTTTTGAGGAGACATGTATGCACTCCTCATACACATTGAAATACGCAAGCCATTGTAACGTAGCATGACACTAGAGAAGCCAATAAAACGGTTCAACACGTTGATCAAAAATAGGCCTTTTATCTTGACTTATTTAAACATTCATATAAAATACCCAAAGAATCGTTGTATTATACAAAAAGCCACATATACCACAAAAAGAGTAACCGTAATTAGAAACATTAATGTATCAAGTTTGAAATGCAAGCGTAGTTGTTTCTGTCTGTTGCTTGTTGTATGCAGGCTGCCTGTATTTACGATATCCTCTGCAGCACTTTAAACATTCGAGTGCAGTGCTCATTATGCATCAGTTAAACAACTGATCACAATGCCCGAATGTAAATAATAATAATCAAAAGATTTGGCCACTGTACTGCGACGGAAGAACGTCGCAATGAGACAAACAAATTAGAAATGCGGATAAACAGGCTATATTTATTTTTAGAGGGCTGTCTAATCTGGGTAAGTTGTAGGACAATGGATTGATTTTGAGATTCAAATCAAGTCTGAAGTTAATAAGTCATTCATTTACTCTACTATCTCGACACATGCCACATTAAAATGACAGAATGAGTTTCCAACGACGTGAACCTAAATTCTCATAACACTGACTGAGAAGTTGCTTCAACACAATGAGCACAAATTCACCTAAATACTGAAACACAAGGCTCTGTAGAAGCTCAATTTAAACAAGACTGTCCCGTTAACCTAGCAGGGAAGTACGTTATTTACGAGGAAGACAGTTTGGGAAACGCTACAAGATTTTTTAATCTGTAAAGCTCGGAAACGCAAAGTAAATGAGCCCAAGACCAATGAAGCACTACAAGTAATCAGACAATACAAGTTTCATAGCAAATCCCAAAAACTGTGAGTTGCTCAAAAAATGGACAACACTAAGGTGAAATGTGACACTTAGTCCAAACTCAGCACCAGACCATGCCAGTCACCGCCATATAGTGACAAAGTAGGCTAGCCTCCAAGTGGTGTACCCCGGGCAACGTAACTAAGTTACGGCTAAATAGTCTACAGATATAGGCTTCTGGACCTCTGGTGGTTGCAAATTACCTTAGGATATCCCAGCTGCTAGAGGATGCATAGCAATGAAGCAAAACAGTTCTGCCAAGAACTACCTGACAAAGGACTTAGGGAATACCCTCCGGCTCTTACAGCTAAACATAGAGGGAACAAATATTGATTGAAAACAAGGTGGACGTTGTTCTACTACAAGAAACCCACTGCTCAGACGAAACCCAACTTCATTCCAGGTGTAAGCCCCCTGGCTACACGTTAGCTGCTGCGACATACCATGCAAGTTACGGGTCTGCAACATATATCAAGAATGATGTTGAAGAGGTAACAGATGTCAAAACAAAAACGGAAAATAACATCCATACCATCAGGCTGAAAGTCGCCAACATAGAGATTGTGAACATCTATAAGCCCCCAGCACAACCATGGGTAAATGAAGCTGCTCAAAATATTCCACATCCAGGAATAGTAATTAGAGACTTCAACAGCCATAACACACTATGGGGCTACAGAACCACGAATGAAGATGGTGAGAAAGTATCAGAATGGGTTGAAATGGAACGCCTTTTCTTACTATTTGACTAGAAGGACAAAGGGACATTCCGCTCAGCTAGATGGGCTCAGGACTACACTCCCGATCTCTGTTTCGTTACCACTAACAACAAATGATTACCGTTTAAGAGCAGCAGGAAGGTGCTCAGTGATTTCCCTAGAAGCCAACAACGACCTGTACTGGCGAAAATTGGACTCGAAATTCCAGTTGTGAAGTCTATACCAAAGCCACGATGGAATTTCCAAAAAGCCAAATGGGAAAAATTCTCTGAAGAGGTTGATCATATTATTCAGTTTATTCCACCTAAAGTTAGGCACTACGACCGCTTTGTTAGCCTAATTCATTCCATTGCCAGAAAAAATATTCCAAGAGGCTACAGAAAGAACTACATTCCTCGATGGAGCCCTAGATGTCAAGAATTGTATGACGAATTTAAAACGACTCGAGACACCAAGGTAGCAGATGAATTGATCTCGGCCCTAGATTCAGCTAGGCAAAAGAAATGGATGGAACTAACTGAAAACATGTCTTTCCAACACTCGAGTAAGAAAGCTTGGAATTTATTAAGAAAGCTTGGCAGCGCCACAAAAGTTAATATCTTATCAGACAAAATAAATCCTAACAAACTAGCAGCCAGGATTGTTAATATAAGAAGAACACCAAGCAACAACAACAAACAGAAAGCCAAAGAAATAAAACATGAGCTAAAGCCTAAAATGTCTCAAGCACAGCCTTCCGAATTTGCACAGAAAATCTCTGCAGCCGAAGTTGTTTCAGCCCTAGAGACTCTGAAATCTAGTAAAGTGGCTGGTTGTGATGGTATATATCCGGAGTTCCTTAAATATGCTGGCCAAGGTGCAGTGCAGTGGCTAACGGCACTGTTTAATGAAATTCTCGCAACAGGAAGATTTCCAAATCTTTTTAAGAAAACTAAAATAATTGCCATCCTGAAACCGTCAAAATCTGGTAACAATCCTGGAGACTATAGACCCATTGCACTTCTAAGTGTCTGCTATAAACTGCAGGAGAGAGTACTCTATAATAGAATTGCACCAACTATCCTGAAACACATTCCTGTAGAACAGGCTGGCTTCAGACGAGACCGCAGTTGTAGCGATCAAGTGTTAGCGTTGGCAACATACATAGAGAAGGGCTTCGAAGACCTGAAGAAAACAATGGCCGTGTTTATTGACCTAACATCAGCATATGATACAGTGTGGCGGAAAGGCATGCTTCTTAAGTTCTTAAGAATAATTCCATGTAAAACAATGGCACAACTACTCAATAGCATGCTGTCCAACAGGAAATTCCAAGTTCACCTAAAAGGTCAAGTAAGCAAGGTATACAATTTAAATGACGGACTACCACAAGGATCAGTATTAGCCCCTATATTTTTCAATTTATATGTCGCTGACTCGCCAGAAACGAAAGCAAGAACAATTATTTATGCTGATGACATATCCTTGGTGACGCAGGCTAACGATTTTACAACTTCAGAAATGACTCTCACCCAGGATCTGCGAATTCTAGATGAATTTTTTAATGGATGGCGACTCAAAGTAAACAGAAATAAAACCGAATCCTCCACCTCCCATCTGAGTAATAGGCATGCTCGCTATAAACCGCAAATTTCCTTTAGAAATCAGTTGCTGTTATATAACCCATTCCCAAAATATCTCGGCGTGACCTAGGATCGTTCGCTAACATATAGAAAACACCTAACTGAAATAGCTTTAAAAATGAGAACCAGAAATAATATATTACACAAACTCTCCGGAACAAGCTGGGGACCTAAGGCATCAGTACTCAAAACAACTGCCCTCTCACTTGTATACTCTGCTGGGGAATACTGCAGCCCAGTATGGCTGAACAGCGCTCATACAGCCATGGTAGACACGCAGCTGAATGTAGCCATGAGAAGCGTATCCGGGACAATAAAATCCACACCCACAGAATGGCTACTTGTTCTGTCTAATATTGCACCACCGAAGTTACGACGTCATGCAGCGTTGAAAAGGGAATGGGAGAAATGATCCAAGAATCCCGAGTTACCGCTACCCCAGGACTGTGATGCCACTCAATGGCAACGTCTTAAGTCCAGGAAACCCTACTGGAGACTTGGAAAAAGGCTTACTTCTGAAGGATTCCAACCAGAAACAGCATGGCGGGAAGAATGGTTCGCAGCCAGTCCCGATTCCGCAGGTCTCATTGCTGATCCTACACGAGTCCCTCCTGGATTCCACTTACCTAGGAGGTCGTGGACCACCCTAAATCGCATACTCACCAAGCACGGAAGATGCCAGGACTTGAAGCATAAGTGGGGAATCGTTGAAAGTGCCAAGTGTGACTGCGGACACCAACGACAAACAATAACCCACAGAGTCACAGAGTGTCCCCTACGGAAATATGCTGGAACTCTGACCAGCATACATGAGGTCTCTGAGGAAGCAATCTCCTGGCTGGATACTTTAGGTATTAACCTATAGTTTTTATTACAACTTGAAGCTCTGTTTGTCAATATTACTGTTTATAAAAACAACATTTTCTCTTTTACATGTAACTCGTCCTAGTGTTTTTATCCATAAGTATATTATTGATTTATCGATCTAATCTAAGACTTTTATTACTATAAATGAATGTAATCTATTTTATTTGTAGTATATGCAATATTGTGTTACCAGTAACATCATTGCTGTTCAATTCAAGTAATGTATCCTTGATGCCAAACGAAATAATAAAAAACCGCCATATAAAGATCGTCCCAGGCCACCTGCGTGAGTCTCGTTACTCGTGTTCTGTTCGTGCTAGTAGAAATTTCAGCATCATAATGCATCGTTACAAATAAGCCACCACAGCCAGCCAGAATTATAAGAAGACTGTCACATTCGAATATATTAATCCACTTCTCTCTCTCTCTCTCTCTCTCTCTCTCTCTCTCTCTCTCTCTCTCTCTCTCTCTCTCTCTCTCACTCTCATTGTATACATGTGTATTTTTGCGAATACTTCTGACTTTTTTTTCTTTTCTCAAAAGCGGAACAGTACTCCGATGCAGAGAAACTAATGAGCCAAAACATTATAACCACCTGCTTAATGGTTGTTTGTCCGTCTTTGGAACGAAATACGTCACTGTTTCTGCATATCAGGAATCTGTTGGTAGGATTGTGAATATATCTGGTATTATATGTCTACGTACAGGTCATGTAATTCGCGTAAATAACGGGCCGCTGATTGGCGTAAGCAGTGATGGCACCAGACAGTGACCCAGATGGGTTCCGTAGAATTTACATCAGGCAAATTTTGTCGACGAGACATCAACGTGAGTTCACCAAAATGCTCTTCACACCACTGTAGTATCGTTCAGGCTGCGAGACACAGACAGTTATACTGTTGAAATATGACATCGCCGTCGGGAAAGACATCAACCTTGAAGGGAGGTAGGTGGTCTGCAGCTGTCCGTGTGTCTTCAATTACTACCACAGGTTCCATGCAAGTGCAGGAGATTGTCTGCCATAGCATAATAATGCTGCCACTGCACATTTTGAGCCGCTTTTCACTTTGGTGACGGCGTTTCTGGAGACGACCCGCAAGCTAGTGTAGCAAAAATGTGATTCAACCGAAGAGCCGATACGTTTCCATTGATACACGATCGAACTCCCGCCCAGAGGCGAGCTAAGGGTGTTCATCATGCACTCTCAAAGGCACTAACGGTAGAGGGTTACAAGAGATGCCTGCTCAAGGGCGTTGGCACTGCTCAATATAGGATGCGCTAAGTAGTGCTTCTACCATGAGGCTATGAAATACATACTGTTGTGCAGCTGAAAGTTAGGCTGTCATGTCATGAAGACAAATGGTTCATAAAACAATAAACTGGTAGCCAAGATCGCAGGAATTCTTTTTATTCCATGATTACCGGTTTTTGCGAAACTAAAGTCGCCACCATCGGATCTAGGGAGGAGAGAAAACACTGTAAAAGTGGCCTTGGATTCCACTTATGTAACATGTATACATATGAATTTAGTTACATACCTTAGGGCACATATAGGTTACAACATCAAGGCAAACACATGGTGATATAAAAGCTGCCTGTAAAGCGCAGGCCTTACAAAATTGTCGTAAGTAGCACATAGGCGTCCAAGAGACATGGCATTATAAATGTTAAGTGCCTCCATCACATACAAGCACATGCAAGTACTATTGCAACTCCGGCTCTGTTCTTGCACTACAGACCTCGTCGCGAGATGGCTCCAGCAGAAGAGGCGCCAATGAATGTCACAGCTCGCGTCGTAACAGGCTCTGCGTGTGTGGCAACATTACGTCATTAGGGCTTGTACATAATTCTAGGGATTACTGTATCACATAAACACATACAAAAAATATGAAAGCTGCAAACCTACACATCTGCACATCTGCCTGGTCACATATAAGACATACCGAACAGCAAAGGCAAATTTCATGAAAACTACAGAATTACAAAAATGTACATCTGTCTGGTCCTATACGTAATAAGATACGATCATACATAAATATTTTATGGGATCTGTGGAGTTATACACAGCACATCAGTCTGGTGATATATAAAATCTACCGAGAGTACATACAAATTTTAAGAACATTACATGGTTACACAGTTCATATACAAAAATACCAATAAAACACACGTTGCGTATGAGCGCAGATTTTTCCGGTAATATCAAATGCACATCTGCCTGGTTACACATAAGACATACCGAAAAGAAATACAAATTTTCTGGGACTGCCGAGTTACACAAGTGTACATCTGTCTGGTCATATGTAAAACCTACCAACAGTCATATACAAATTTAAGAACACTGCAGGGTTACACAAATGCATGTCCGTCTGGTCTTATATTAAAAAAATATCGATAAAGTACACATTGCGTATGAGCCTATGGGTTTTGGTCTTAACAGAACAGCTTAATATAAGAAGTACAACTACGTGGCAGCCTCATGTAAATGAACCACAGTCATCTAACAAAACCAATATCAAAACGTTATGCCACCTTATGTCGACCATGTACTTAGCGGAAGTCATAAAAGACCCTGTTCTGTGGTGTACGCGGCGATCACCGGACCAAAACCAAGAAAACGTAAAACTGGAGAGGGAGGGGGGGGGGGGGGAGAGTCGTGCCTATCGCCCTAAAAAGGACATTCTCCTCACATTCGTAAAAGAGTGACTGCATTCCCATGGCTCACTGTTGCTTCAAAGGGCTCTATAGGACTCTGTCAAAAAGGCTAAAGAAATTATGGTCTGCAGATTTGAGTTGATCATTAAGCAATAAGTTGGGGTATCTCTTTTGTTTCTATAAATTTGAATGTTTTCTAGAATGTCAAGCTTTTTTCCTTTGGGGGTCCTATGCAAAATCTCCATGTTTCTGCGTATATATAACACTTACTGCTTAGACGCCTGCATATTGTCTCCAAATGCAGTCTTGTTCTGTGCATATGTGCGTTCTCGAAAACGTGTAAAAAACGACCTTCATGTCTGCCCGACACAGAACCATTCGCGCTCAACGCATAGTAGTTTATAAACCCCTGTACTTTTGTATTTATCTGCTTGACTTTCTACGGTATGCCTAAGTTTCCACCGTAGGTTACTTTTTGTATTAAACGCGAACACCACGTTCGACTTACGGAACTGTCGTTCAATTTTATCTGATATCGGACAATTACAGGTCATAGGGACATACCTTTTCGGATTGGTTTTACTAGATAACATGTTCTTATTTTTATTTCTTTTTACAGTCTTATAAATAACGTCGACTATAGATGGATCGTATCCATTATTATGTGATATGTATTTCAGTATTGCTATTTATTGCTTTATACTGTCTTGTTCCAGGGGGACTTTTATAAGACTATGAATCATCGAATAGAAGTACGCCTTTTTATATTTGGGAGGGTGACATAATGGGGCGTTAATAATAAGGTCTGTGGAGGATGGTTTCCTAAACATGCTGAGCTTATGGTGGCCATTAACTTTCGTAATCGTCAAATGTAAATAATTAATGCTGCAATTGCTCTCAAGTTCAAGAGTAAAAACAATCTGATTATGAATCGCATTAAGGGCTGCAAGGTATATGTTAACGTCATTGAGGTCACCTCGGATCAGGGCAACGAAATCGTCAACATATCTCTTGCAGTATATATTTTTCTCTTTCAAATTTGCATTATTACTGAAAAACGTATTCTCAAGGTGATTAATAAAAATATCTGCCATTGTACCTGCACGGCAATTGCCCATCGCAAGCCCATCACGCTGACAATATATTTTGTTACTGAACTGGAAGTAGTTAAACAAGAGAGACGTTTCCAACAGGTCAATGAATCCTATTTTTTCTCCTTGGCCGGCCGGGGTGGCCGAGCGGTTCTAGGCGCTACAGTCTGGAACCGCGCGACCGCTACGGTCGCAGATTCAAATCCTACCTCGGGCATGGATGTGTGTGATGTCCTTAGGTTAGTTAGGTTTAAGTAGTTCTAAGTTCTACGTGACTGATGATCTCAGAAGATAAGTCCCATAGTGCTCAGAGCCATTTGAACCATTGTTTCTCCTTGACTTACTTTCTGATACTTTAAGAGATTATTTTTAATAATATCAACGCATTCTTTAATAGGAATATTAGTATAAAGGTTTTTTATGTCAAAAGGTACCAACATCGAAATCCAGTATACTAACATTTTTTAAGAGTTCAGTTAATACGGTGCTATTCTTTATATCGAAAACTGTTTCAAAGACATATAGTTCTTTAAGTTTTTTGTTAAGAAATTTGTTTAATTTAGCGTTTGGGGGTGCCTCCCGTCAACTATCGGTCTCACAAATTTATTACTTTTCTGAGTCTTAATCTGCGATCTTAATTTTGGTAATTCGAATGATATCATTTTTAAACCATATTTCGTTTTACTGTCGAGGAAAAAGCCCGATTTATCAATTTTTTCCTAATCACTGGGTCTGCATCTTTCATATGCTTTCTATATGTTTACGTGATACAGTAATTTCTAGAATTATGTACAAGCCCTAATGACGTAATGTTGCCACACACGCAGAGCCTGTTATGACGCAAGCTGTGACATTCATTGGCGCCTCTTCTGCTGGCGCCATTCGCGACGAGGTCTGTAGTGCAAGAACAGAGCCGGAGTTGCGATAGTACCTAGCTTGCGCTTGTATGTGATGGAGGCACTTAACGTTTATAATGTCATCTCTCTTGGGCGCCTATGTGCTACTTACGACAATTTTGTAAGGCCTGTTCGTTACAGGCAACTATTATATCACCATTGTTTGCCTTGATGTTGTAACCTATATGTGTCCTAAGTTTTTTTTTTTTTTTTTTTTTTTTTTTTTTTTTTTTTTTTTTTTTTTTTGTCGTCAGTCTACTGACTAGTTTGATGCGGCCCGCCATGAATTCCTTTCCTGTGCTAACCTCTTCATCTCAGAGTAGCACTTGCAACCTACGTCCTCAATTATTTGCTCGACGTATTCAAATCTCTGTTTTCCTCTATAGTTTTTGCCCTCTACAGCTCCCTCTAGTACCATGGAAGTCATTCCCTCATGTCTTAGCAGATGTCCTATCATCCTGTCCCTTCTCCTTATCAGTGTTTCCCACATATTCCTTTCCTCTCCGATTCTGCGTAGAACCTCCTCATTCCTTACCTTATCAGTCCACCTAATTTTCAACATTCGTCTATAGCACCACATCTCATATGCTTCGATTCCCTTCTGTTCCGGTTTTCCCACAGTCCATGTTTCACTACGATACAATGCTGTACTCCAGACGTACATCCTCAGAAATTTCTTCCTCAAATTAAGACTGGTATTTGATATTAGTAGACTTCTCTTGGCCAGAAATGCCTTTTTTGCCAAAGCCAGTCTCCTTTTGATGTCCTCCTTGCTCCGTCCGTCATTGGTTATTTAACTGCCTAGGTAGCAGAATTCCTTAACTTCACTGACTTCGTGACCATCAATCCTGATGTTAAGTTTCTCGCTGTTCTCATTTCTACTGCTTCTCATTACCTTCGTGTTCCTCCGATTTACTCTCAAACCACACTGTGTACTCATTAAACTGTTCATTCCCTTCAACAGATCACTTAATTCTTCTTCACTTTCACTCAGGATAGCAATGTCATCAGTGAATCGTATCATTGATATCCTTTCACCTTGTATTTTAATTCCACTCCTGAACCTTTCTCTTATTTCCATCATTGCTTCCTCGATGTACAGATTGAAGAGTAGGGGCGAAAGGCTACAGCCTTATCTTACTCCCTTCTTAATACGAGCACTTCGTTCTTGATCGTCCACTCTTATTATTCCCTCTTGGTTGTTGTACATATTGTATATGACCCGTCTCTCCCTATAGCTTACCCCTACTTTTTTCAGAATCTTGAACAGCTTGCACCATTTTATATTGTCGAACGCTTTTTCCAGGTCGACAAATCCTATGAACGTGTCTTGATTTTTCTTTAGCCTTGCTTCCATTATTAGCCGTAACATCAGAACTACCTCTCTCGTGCCTTTACTTTTCCTAAAGTCAAACTGATCGTCACCTAGAGCATTCTCAATTTTCTTTTCCATTCTTCTGTATATTATTCTTGTAAACAGCTTCGATGCATGAGCTGTCAAGCAGATTGTGCGATAATTCTCGCACCTGTCAGCTCTTGCCGTCTTTGGAATTGTGTGGATGATGCTTTTCCGAAAGTCAGATGGCATGTCGCCAGACTCATATATTCTACACACCAACGTGTATAGTCGTTTTGTTGCCACTTCCCCTAATGATTTTAGAAATTCTGAGGGAATGTTATCTATCCCTTCTGCCTTATTTGACCGTAAGTCCTCCAAAGCTCTTTTAAATTCCGATTCTAATACTGGATTTCCTATCTCTTTTAAATCGACTAAAGTTTCTTCTTCAATCTCATCAGACAAATCTTCACCCTCATAGAGGCTTTCAATGTATTCTTTCCACCTATCTGCTCTCTCCTCTGCATTTAACAGTGGAATTCCCGTTGCACTCTTAATGTTACCACCGTTGCTTTTAATGTCACCAAAGGTTGCTTTGACTTTCCTGTATGCTGAGTCTGTCCTTCCGACAATCATATCCCTTTCGATGTCTTCACATTTTTCCTGCAGCCATTTCGTCCTAGGTACCCTGCACTTCCTATTTATTTCATTCCTCAGCGACTTGTATTTCTGTATTCCTGATTTTCCCGAAACATGTTTGTACTTCCTCCTTTCATCAATCAACTGAAGTATTTCTTCTGTTACCCATGGTTTCTTCGCAGCTACCTTCTTTGTACCTATGTTTTCCTTCCCAACTTTCGTGATGGCCCTTTTTAGAGACGTCCATTCCTCTTCAACTGTGTTGCCTACTGCGCTATTCCTTATTGCTGTATCTATAGCGTTAGAGAACTTCAAACGTATCTCGTCATTCCTTAGAACTTCCGTATCCCACTTCTTAGCGTATTGATTCTTCCTGACTAATGTCTTGAACTTCAGCCTACTCTTCATCACTACTATATTGTGATCTGAGTCTATGTCTGCTCCTGGGTACACCTTACAATCCAGTATCTGATTTCGGGATCTCTGTCTGACCATGATGTAATCTAATTGAAATCTTCCCGTATCTCCCGGCCTTTTCCAAGTATACCTCCTCCTCTTGTGATTCTTGATCAGGGTATTCGCTATTACTAGCTGAAACTTGTTACAGAACTCAATTAGTCTTTCTCCTCTTTCATTCCTTGTCCCAAGCCCATATTCTCCTGTAACCTTTTCTCCTACTCCTTCCTCTATAACTGCATTCCAGTCGCCCATGTCTATTAAAGTTTCGTCCCCCTTTACATACTGCACTACCCTTTCAATATCCTCATACAATTTCTCTATCTGTTCATCTTCAGCTTGCGACGTCGGCATGTATACCTGAACTATCGTTGTCGGTGTTGGTCTGCTGTCGATTCTGATTAGAACAACCCAGTCACTGAACTGTTCACAGTAACACACCCTCTGTCCTACCTTCCTATTCATAACGAATCCGACACCTGTTATACCATTTTCTGCTGCTGTTGATATTACCCGATACTCATATATCTCTCTAGGGGTAAGATAGATACTGCCTACAGGAAAATTAGAGAGACCTTTGGAGAGAAGAGAACCACGTGTATGAATATCAAGAGCTCAGATGGCAACCCAGTTCTAAGCAAAGAAGGGAAGGCAGAAAGGTGGAAGGAATATATAGAAGGTTTATACAAGGGCGATGTACTTGAGGACAATATTATGGAAATGGAAGAGGATGTAGATGAAGACGAAATGGGTGGTAAGATACTGCGTGAAGAGTTTGACAGAGCACTGAAAGACCTGAGTCGAAACAAGGCCCCCGGAGTAGACAACATTCCATTAGAACTACTGACGGCCTTGGGAGAGCCAGTCATGACAAAACTCTACCAGCTGGTGAGCAAGATGTATGAGACAGGTGAAATACCTTCAGACTTCAAGAAGAATATAATAATTCCAATCCCAAAGAAAGCAGGTGCTGACAGATGTGAAAATTACCGAACTATCAGTTTAATAAGTCACAGCTGCAAAATACTAACGCGAATTCTTTACAGACGAATGGAAAAACTGGTAGATGCGGACCTCGGGGAGGATCAGTTTGGATTCCGTAGGAATGTTGGAAAACGTGAGGCAATACTGACCTTACGACTTATCTTAGAAGAAAGATTAAGAAAAGGCAAACCTACATTTCTAGCATTTGTAGACTTAGAGAAAGCTTTTGACAATGTTGACTGGAATACTCTCTTTCAAATTCTGAAGGTGGTAGGGGTAAAATACAGGGAGCGAAAGGCTATTTACAATTTCTACAGAAACCAGATGGCAGTCATAAGAGTCGAGGGGCATGAAAGGGAAGCAGTGGTTGGGAAGGGAGTAAGACAGGGTTGTAGTATGTCCCCGATGTTATTCAATCTGTATATTGAGCAAGCAGTAAAGGGAACAAAAGAAAAATTAGGAGTAGGTATTAAAATTCATGGAGAAGAAATAAAAACTTTGAGGTTCGCCGATGACATTGTAATTCTGTCAGAGACGGCAAAGGACTTGGAAGAGCAGTTGAACGGAATTGACAGTGTCTTGAAAAGAGTATATAAGATGAACATCAACAAAAGCAAAACGAGGATAATGGAATGTAGTCAAATTAAATCGGGTGATGCTGAGGGAATTAGATTAGGAAATGAGACACTTAAAGTAGTAAAGGAGTTTTGCTATTTAGGAAGTAAAATAACTGATGATGGTCGAAGTAGAGAGGATATAAAACGTAGACTGGCAATGGCAAGGAAAGCGTTTCTCAAGAAGAGAAATTTGTTAACATCGATTATAGATTTATGTATCAGGAAGACGTTTATGAAAGTATTTGTTTGGAGTGTAGCCATGTATGGAAGTGAAACATGGACGATAACTATTTTGGACAAGAAGAGAATAGAAGCTTTCGAAACGTGGTGCTACAGAAGAATGCTGAAGATTAGATGGGTAGATCACGTAACTAATGAGGAGGTATTGAATAGGATTGGGGAGAAGAGAAGTTTGTGGCACAACTTGACTAGAAGAAGGGATCGGTTGGTAGGACATGTTTTGAGGCATCAAGGGATCACAAATTTAGCATTGGAGGGCAGCGTGGAGGGTAAAAATCGTAGAGGGAGACCAAGAGATGAATACACTAAGCAGATTCAGAAGGATGTAGGTTGCAGTAGGTACTGGGAGATGAAGCAGCTTGCACAGGATAGAGTAGCATGGAGAGCTGCATCAAACCAGTCTCAGGACTGAAGACAACAAAAACAACTCATCTGACCAGAAATCCTTGTCTTCCTTCCACTTCACTTCACTGACCCCTACTATATCTAGATTGAGCCTTTGCTTTTCCCTTTTCAGATTTTCTAGTTTCCCTACCACGTTCAAGCTTCTGACATTCCACGCCCCGACTCGTAGAACATTATCCTTTCGTTGATTATTCAATCTTTTTCTCATGGTAATCTCCCCCTTGGCAGTCCCGTCCCGGAGATCCGAATGGGGGACTATTCCGGAATCTTTTGCCAATGGAGAGATCATCATGACACTTCTTCAACTACAGGCCACATGTCCTGTGGATACACGTTACGTGTCTTTAATGCAGTGGTTTCCATTGCCTTGTGCATCCTCATGTCGTTGATCATTGCTGATTCTTCCGCCTTTAGGGGCAATTTCCCACCCCTAGGACAAGAGAGTGCCCTGAACATCTATCCGCTTCTCCGCCCTCTTTGACAAGGCCGTTGGCAGAATGAGGCTGACTTCTTATGCCGGAAGTCTTCGGTCGCCAATGCTTACTATTTATCAAAATTTAGGCAGTGGCGGGGATCGAATCCGGGGCCGAAGGCGTTTAAATTATGAATCAAAGACGCTACCCGTAGACCACGTGTTATTCCTAAGGTATATAAATAAATTTATAGTGGCCGAGCGGTTGTAGGTGCTACAGTCTGAAACCGCGCGACCACTACGCTCGCAGGTACGAATCTTACCTCGGGCATGGATGTGTGTGATGTCCTTAGGTTAGTTAGGTTTAACTAGTTCTAGAGTTCAAGAGGACTGATGACCACAGCAGTTAAGTCCCATAGTGCTCAGAGTCATTTGAACCATTTAAATTTATATGTATACATGTTATATAAGTGGAATCCAAGGCCACTTTTATAGTGTTTTCTGTATTCCTTAGATCCGATGATGGCGACTTTAGTTTCGCCGAAACCGGTAATCATGGAATAAAAAGAATTCCTCGATCTTGGCTACCAGTTTATTGTTTTACAACCATCTAGATCGTTCCCACATCAGCACGATGTGCTCCCTCCAAATTTATTCGTAAAGTGTGGGTATGTGTGTGAGTAAATACGGAATAGTTGGATGAACCACTTGTCGTAGGTGTGTGTATGAACATGCATGTCTGATTGTACATCATGTGTGTGTGGAAATTGTACGTATCTTATGTGGCGTATATACATGACTACGTATTATGTGCGTGTGTGTGCGTCGATTTGTGAGGCTTGGCACGGAATCGGGGATCCAAAACATCCCAAAACTGTTCTATAGTATTCAGGTGAGGACTCTGTGCAGGCCAGTCCATTACACGAATGTTACTGTAGTGTAACCACTCCGCCAGAGGCCGTGCACTACGAACAGGTGATCGATTGTTTTGAAAGATGCAATCGCCATCCCCGAATTGCTCTTCAACAGTGGGAAGCAAGAAGGTGCTTAAAACATCAATGTAGGATTGTGATACGATAGTGCCACGGAAAACAAGGGGTGCAAGCCCCCTCCATGAAAAACGCGACCACACCATAACACTACCGCCTCTGAATTTTACTGTTGGCAATATACGCGCTGGCAGATGACGTTCACCGGGCATTCGCCATACCCACACCCTGCCATCGGATCGCCACATTGTGTACCGTGATTCGTCACTCTACACATCGTTTTTCCACTGTTCAGTTGTCCAATGTTTACGTTCCTTACATGAAGCGCGGTGTCGTTTGGCACACAGCGGCGTGATGTGTGGCGTATGAGCAGCCACTCGACCATGAAATCCAAGTTTTCTCACCCCCCGCCTAACTGACATAGTACTTGCAGTAGTTCCTGATGCAGTTTGGAATTCCTATGTGATGGCCTGTATAGATGTCTGTCTATTACACATTACTGCCTATTACACATTACGACCCTCTTCAACTGTCGGCGGTCTGTCAGGCAACAGACGACGTCGGCCTGCACGCTTTTGTGCTGTACGTATCCCTTCACGTTTCTTCTTCACTACCACATCGGAAACAGTGGACCTAGTGATGTTTTGGAGTGCTTAAATCACCTGACCACTGTCAAAGTCCTTGAGTTCCACGCAGTGCCCCATTCTGCTCTCTAACGATTTCTAATCACTACTGAGGCCGCTAATACGGAGTACCTAGCAGTAGGGGGCACCACAATGCACCTAATATGAAAAACGTAAGTTTTTGGGGGTATCGGAATACTTTTGATCACATAGTGCATATTTCGATCCATACAGTGGACTCAGGTACGCGTATACGAGATGACAAGGTACCTCACCTTGAATTACAAGTTATACTAAGGTATCTGGCAACTGGAGACTTCTTTATTATTACTATCGTTTACTTAACGCATTCCCAGAAACAATAATTTGTAAGTTCTATGTGACATTTTGATTGCTATTTACAGCGCCATGAAAGTACATCGGAAAAATTAGACTTTTGTCTCAATAGTTCTGTGGTGTTTTTATGGTTAAGGTTGGCCACTGTTCTGGTACTGGTGTTGTGTATATAAAGTTTCTTTTGTTAAAGTTCATGACCAACCAGTCATCATCGTGTGACTGCGCCAGTAAGGGCACTATTGTATGTACGTGGGGTTTTCCCTAGGTCAAGAGTATCTTTAAATCTCTGGTGGCGCATAACTAAAGCAAAGAACCATTATGCTAAAAAGCAAATGCCTCTACAATATTTACTTCTCTGCAGTAATGTGAACCTCAGCAACCCTATGTTGCCAGTTATAATACTTATGGAAAACGTCGCGTCAGTTCAAATGGTGCTGCGTTACTTTATTACAAATGAGTAATTATAAGGAATCGCTGAAGGCGAGAATCACATTCGTATCACAAGACAAAAGAAGACTGCGCCACTTTACAAAGTTTTTATTTACTTAATTGAAGACAAAGAGCGTCCTTTTCCTCATCAAAATGCTAACTAGTCTCGTACCTACACAAATGAAATTATGAAGACGTGTGCTGTCGACCCTTAGAGGAAGTAGACCCCGTGAGCCTCTGTCTTTGTCAAGTTAAGGTTTGAAATCAACATCTAACAAGCATCTCCTTGAGCACGAGGTCGTAAGTTCAGTCTTTAGTAAGGCTCATTTGAGAGTGTTGTGTTAACAATTATGTCAGGAAAAATATTAGCCGCTAATGATTCACCATTTGCATCAGGAGGGCGACAGAAGACCAGAGTCCGGGAGGTGCAGAGATCAACTTTCTGCGGGACGTATGTATTACACTTCACAAAATGGACATCGTCACTATTCAGGAAATGTTCAGTACAAACCACTATCTTGCACTACGAACACCGAACAAAAGATGGCGCTACACAGTGAGCACAGACCGAAGACGAACTCCTTGGGAGTGACAAACTGTGCAAGAAGCTCAGCTAGGTGTCCACTCTTAACGAATGCGTATAGAATCATATTGGTGTAACGGAGTGATAACAGCTGATGGAGGCTGAATTTGTCCATTGGTTCCAGATGGATGAACTGCAATGTCATACAGTTTTCAGGGAGGGATAGTTTGCTCTAAAGGAGTATAATTTTCATACGCAGGCCGAGAATAACACAAAAGTAAGTGCCCATATCATAGTTGTAGTTCTCTTATGGGCATTTCCTCACTCTAGCTTGCTGTGAGGTAAATATTCGCTTGTTAGATCACACACGTTAGAAAGAACTGTTGGCGGCAGAGCACCTCCAGGTTCTGGCAGCACAATAACTAACTTACCAGACAATTTACCATCCAGATTAGCAACTGGCACAATTGCATACGAATGCCTTAAGCCATTGATGTTAACTGATCTTGACACAACTCCTCTAATTTCCATCGTTCATTTCATATGCACTTCCTCTTCAAATCCCGATTGGTCGGAGTTGAAAACAAAACGGTGAGATAAATTTGTTTATCTCATCTACAAATTTTCGGGCCGATTTCGCAGTTGGCTGGGCACCATCAAGTTGACGCTCTGTTTAAAATTTCGTTGTCTTACGTCTTCCAATTCTGTAGCATTGTTTGACGTTAGGCAATCATCCACTGCTTCACTTGAAATCATTGTAATCTATGTCAAGCGCTGTTTGATATGCATAGCGTAGTAGGCCACTATCATGAACATCCTGTAAATTGTGTCGAGCATCCTTGAAACGAGCGAATACCAGTTTTTTTTTTAACAGGTATGCATTGTCCTCCCTTCAATATTCGTAGTTTTTCTTATGCAATACACGGTCATACTGCTGCGGACTTATTCAAAATTGTTTTTATTTTTTTTATTATGCTGCCGATGATCTTCCATATACGCAATTACGTTTAGCACCCTTTCCTTGGATAACGATTGTCCTTCACTACGTTTCCTGGAGACGAGTTTTGCGGCTCCCTGTCTCACAACGATGATAAACTACACGGCTCGACACCTGTTTCAATATCACTTTAACTTGTTAAGCACGTATCTTCATCATTTTACTCCTCATGTACGTTGTCCACACAGTCCAGCGTATATGACACCACACATTCCACTGACTCATCTTGTAGAAACGGCAATATTTGATCTCCCACTTCTTTCTCATTCCGCGTATTTACTTAGATTCGTTTCTGACGAAATGTCATATTCGGTAACTGCTGTTGTAGATATAATGAAATGTTTGCTTTGTTTGTTGTTGCCATTGTTCTCCTTAGTATCAACGCCACTAGCATTGTAGCACTGTTGTGAGTTATTCGTCGACTAAGCAATTCAACCACACTCCGTAGCCTCATGCCGTTCTCCCATTGGATACCTTCAGTTCCGCACCCTGTTACCATAGCAGCCAATATTGTGGTTGCATGGTAGACAATACGTGAGATGTCTCACACCACTGTGCTGGCATAAAGTATCGCCAGCACAGCGGTCGCCAAAGATGTATCGCAAAGATGGATAGCAGGCGCTGGATCAAGCGCGCTAACGCTAGACAGACCAGAGACATAGCGACAGGCAACGGGCCGCCAACGCCCTCTCGACAGCATGCATTTAGGCCGCCTGCACTGACTCACAAACTCATATTGCAGTTGGCGTCTGTCGGTTCACGGGGCAGGCTACGACAATAAATGGCGACCAGAATTGCAATCATGGCAAGATTACCGATATTGTCTGCAAGAGGACTATTACTGGTGAGCTTGTACCACAACACATGGGCTCTACTCAAGTTGAGTAAATACTTCAAGTGCCGCGCGGGATTAGCCGAGCAGTCTCAGGCGCTGCAGTCATGGACTGTGCGGATGGTCCCGGCGGAGGTTCGAGTCCTCTCTCGGGCATAGGTGTATGTGTTTGTCCTTAGGACAATTTAGGTTAAGTAGTGTGTAAGCCTAGGGACTGATGACGCTAGCAGTTAAGTCCCATAAAATTTGACACACATTTGACCATTTCAAATACTTGAAGTAAAGGTAAATAAAGAACCGTACTAATACACGTGTGCATTTGAGTTGTAGAAAGCCGGTCTGAGTGGACGAGCGCTTCTAGGCACTACGGTCTAGAACCGCGTGACCGCTACGGTCGCAGGTTCGAATCCTGCCTCGGGCATGGATGTGTGTGATGTCCTTCGGTTAGTTAGGTTTAAGTAGTACTAAGTTCTAGGGGACTGATGACCTCAGCAGTTAACTCGCATAGTGCTCAGAGCCATTTGAACCATTTTGTTGTAGAAAGAGGATACTGGCGACCCATAACATCATCCCTTGCTTCCTTACAGTACAAGACTCTACAGTGGCGACGAGGATACAACAGCCGCAAACATCATCGGCTATTTGCGACGTCGCACTCAAAGGGTTCCTTGGGAGAACTGTTGGTTGGCAAAGCACTGAGGGCCAGACGGCTCTCAAAAGAACCACCTTCATGAAATGGTAAAAAATTCCAATTACGATTAAGAAAAAAATTACTGATGCTATTTAATGCTAGCATCCATGAAAAACTGGCAAATTTATGTGTTTTTTTTTTATATAATTTAGGCAATGTCCGCCCCTGGTAGCTGAGTGGTCAGCGCGACGGAATGTCATATCTAACGGCCCCGGTTCGATTCCCGACTGCGTCGGAGATCTCCGCTCAGGAACTGGGTGTCGTGTTGTCCTTATCACCATCATTTCATCCCCATCGACACGCAAGTCGCCGAAGTCGCGTCAACTCGAAAGACTTGCACCAGGCGAACGATCTACCTGATGGGAGGCCGTAGCCACACGGCATTTCCATTTGGGCAATGAAGGTTAAACTGCTTTTAGCTTCTCTGGGTGTCGTGTGAGCTGGTACTCCAGTGAGCCTGTAGGGCGTCCCCACAGTACGTGCGTCGGTGGTACGGGCATGCGGGTGCAAGCTCTCGTTTCCTGAGGAAAGGGGCTTAAACGCGGCCGCGGCCGCGGCCGCGGCCGCGGCAGGTCAGCGAGTGCGCCCGCCACACACTGGCGCGCAGCTGCCGGATGCGGCCGTCTCGCGGCGCCCGCGGCTGAGCGCTGAGGCCGTCACTCGCCACACACGCGGCCGCCCCTGTTTCCGGCAGCGTGGGCGGGGCTCACGCGATGAGCTCAGCACACAGCGCGCCCGAGTTCCGAATCCTCCCTCCACCCCTCCCTCTATGAGCTCGCTGGTCAGTTCCACACTCGCTCGCTGCTCCTAATACTCACGCGACTTTCATACGAAAATATGCTAGCGCCAAGACACAATCAGTGCCTTCTCTGCGCTATAGCAATGGATATACTACCGATGACTGTGCTGCTAAAACAGAGTTATTAAACACAGCTTTCCGAAATTCCTTCACCAAAGAAGAACTAAGTATTCCAAAATTCGGATCAACAACAGCTGCCAACATGAGTAGCTCAGAAGTACACTACTGGCCATTAAAATTGCAACACCAAGAAGAAATGCAGGTGATAAACGGGTATTCATTGGACAAATATATTATACTAGAACTGAAATGTGATTACATTTTCACGCAATTTGGGTGCATAGATCCTGAGAAATCAGTAACCAGAACAACGTTCCTTACACCAAGCGAGGCGTCGTTGGGCATTTACCGGCGTGATGTGTCGCTTATGAGTTATGAGCAGCCGCTCTACCATGAAATCCGTTTTTTCATCTCCCGCCTAACTTACATAGTACTTGCAGTGGATCCCGATGAAGTTTGGAATTTCTGCGTGATGGTCTAGAAATATGTCTGCGTATTGCACATTACGAGCCTGTTACTACCCTCTTCAACCGACGCTCATCAACTGTCAGCGGTCTCTGTCAGGCAACAGGCGAGGTCGGCCTGTACGCTTTTGTGCTGTACGTGTCCCTTCACGTTTCTATTTCACTATCACATCGGAAACAGTGGACCTAGGAATGTCTAGGAGTGTGGAAATCTTGTATACAGACGTATAAGTGACACCCAATCACCTGACCACGTTCAAAGTCCTTGAGTTCCGTTCAGCGCCCCATTCTGCTCTCTCACGGTTTCTAATGACTATTGAGATCGCTGATACGGAGTACGTAGCAGTAGGTGGCAGCACAACACACCTAATATGAAAAACTTATGTTTTTGGGTGTGTCCGGATACTTTTGATCGCATAGTGTACTTCCATCATCGGTGCGCGAAGGTGTCTAAAGTTACAACAATTTTTGGCGCAAATATTTTTTAATGGAGAATTCCTCAAGTATTAGGAAAGAGGAAGCGTGGGGCATAAGAAGTAACGCTTCCATGCCAAATATTGTCGGCATCAATATTCTTGCTCACTCACTTTTCCGATTAAAAAAAATTGAATACAAAAAATAGAGTAAAATTGAAACTCTAAATCAGAGATCACTGAACTGAAGATTATAACTAGTGCTCTTTCTACGTTATTAACGTATCAGCATTCCAGCTGCTACGGTTATTTGTTTTTGATTTTACGTATTTAAAAACTTGATTCTACATAGCAACGCCAGCCGTATTTTGCCTCAGTGTTAGAAATGAAACTTTCGGGTGCTTATGGAAATACTTGCGTGGTGAATACTGTTCAGTGTGAAAATTTGTTACTACTGTAAACTAACTGACTCGTTCCTCATCATAGTGAGATCGCAGTTACGATCCATAGAACACACAAAAACTTAGTAACTATTAGAAAATGGTACATAGGAAGAAAGGCTATCGGTAGCCCTCTGTAGAAGCCCGAAATCCTCTAATTTTACCACCGCGCTCATTATATTGTGTTATGTTGATTTGTTTTGGACTTTGGGTTCTCGGGATTTTGTGAGATAGTAGAATGCCTGCTGTTGTTTTAAAAATTATGCTGACTGTTCAACAAAAATTTTGGAAAACGTTTTACATTGCCTTTCAGTTAATTTTCAAGACTGATTCTCTGATAACTCAAATTTGACACAGAAATTTTATTGATGTCGGTTCGTTGAAATGTTTCTGAGGAAAACACATTAATAGGTTTTAACCAGGAATCCTGTTGCACTGATGAATAGACGTACAATGAGTCTCATCTTGTAGACGAAACTCGCACAGTATCGTGTCTTTGCCATCTGTGTGTTTGAAAATTAAATTCCAAGAGTAAGACAATTTAAATCTCAAAAAACAGTGACGAAATTTATGTTGGAGAGACTGATCTGACAGCGTCGCTGCTCCGAAAAGCGTGTATTAGGAAACTGGATCGCGTCAACTTACCTGGTGTCTTTAAGTGTTACGAAATACAAAAGAATAGCGTGTGGGGAAGTAAAGCAATCGTATTTCTTACTGAAGCAAAACAGTTTATGAACCAAGTACCCGAGAAGATCCAGTACTTGTGTAAGCATATAAAGCCTTGTGATTATAAGATCAAACACAGGAAAACTTTTAATGCAATAAAAAGACGGATGCAGATTCTGGTAGAAACATATTCTAATACTCAAAAGATCATTTACGGGAAATATGTAACTTCTCTGAATCGAAACAGATAATAACTACCCGAACATTCAAATTGCTTACTCGCACAACTCAGTCCCCATCCTGTTCACAGTTACAATAAAGAAAAATGCAAGTACAGTTCCCGTGTGATTGCGTCAAAGTATTCTCAGTCCCGCGCCAGGTTCTAATGAAATTAGGTACCTGCACGAAAGCTTCCTGTCAGGAATGTGAGGTGCCGATGTATCGGACTTCTTTTGCTACGGGTAGAGTGAATTTATACCAAGTCACTTCGTTCAGTCACACTTGACATGTTGGTAGAAATGCGCTCCACCAAAGCTACTTCGGTAGTTTTATTACCGGTAGTACTGGTAACTTGGCAAGTAAAGAAACACAAATGCGTGTTTAAGAGAGAAACTGGAAACAAGAACTTCTCTTGGTTTTTGTTTGCTTGTTGTTTGTTTTGTAAATAATAAAGACTGCGCATCACTCAGAGTTAGCTCATTGTGTATTTTATATCCTTACAAAATATAAATTTCATTTTATAAGTAATAAAAATTAGTTGATCGCCCATCTTCGACTCGTTTATGTGACCAAAGCAATTATTTTTTATTTTACCTTTTCGTTGATGAAATTACGTTTTATAGCGCTGTATGATAGATCTGGATTACTTTCTTCATTTTTGTGTAACATTCCTCTGTTTTACGTTACAAATCAACAGTGTTAGTATAAAACATGAATCAAACATTTACAATCCAGTTTTACTACGAGTACTGTTTGGTTTTAAGTAACAGACAAGAGGATAACTAAGAGTATATGGATAAAAATGTTCTGTAGGTTACCTGGATTTTATACATCCTCACTCAGTTTCTAGATAGTTCACCTCTTCCAGTTCTTACGGAAATCTGGTGAGACACTGACGGCACATTAAGAAAGCGTCCGTTATGAGATAACGCCTGACTCGTATGCAACACACCTAACGTATTGGTCATGTTGAGTGGTATCTTAACTGACCAAGTCTACCGGGAAAAATTAAAGTAGTCTACGCATACTTATGGTAGTCTACGGTGACCAACAGTAGTTTTCCAATTCTGTATGCTAGCAAGTCATAGGAAATTAGTACAAGTTGATATGCCTTTTAGTTATGTAGGTGATTTAGAGTTTGAAGGAATGTCTGATAAGATTAATGATGTTATTTAGATAGTTCAGGAAGATGAAAATTGTGATTGGGGACTGGAATTCGACAATAGGAAAAAGGAGCAGGAGGAAAATAGATAGAGAACATAAACTGGCAGAAAAAACTGAAAGCAGAATTCTTCTAGTAGAAATTTCTCCTGTCAGAGGAGTCCGAGACAAAGCAGTAATTCTGAACATCGTTCCGTTCAGTAATTTCGATCACGATATGAATGGCTTATTTTGGATAGTGACTTCATAGCTAACTTGCTCCTTTACGTAATTATAACCTAACATTCTTTATGACAGGTGGCGATAATTGAGGCGATTTACGGATAACTGATATAGTGGTGGAATTATGTGCGTATCTCCATTGGTACACAGAATTATGTCAGGTCTACACGTCTCGTAGAATAGTATTTTCTTCAGCAGGTGACCAGGCTGGCTATAAAGTCATGAGCGACAGCTGTCTTGGTGAGGGAAGCGGCTCTTCCCCGAAGAATCGTGCGGTGCAGACACACCCAAAATCAGTGGTCCGTTTCCTGTCCAGCGTTGTAGTGCGGCGAGCGATGATTTACGTTGGTTCTGTTCTTGCGATTTTAGTTACCAGCGCCAGTCAGTCCACTTAATGTATTTTGTGATTTACTTATTTATTCAGAAGTGATGGAAAAGCGTACTATACTTCAAGAAAATCTGCGCAATACAAAGAAGAGATATCTTCGGTGTAAAGGGTATTCGGTCGCCTCTAACGTTTACAGCTTGTATTAAGGAATCGACACAAAAAACTGATAGCTGATATTGACAGTCCCGATAAAAAAAGTTGCAGTTTTTACTGAAGTCAGACTTGCCGCAACAGGAACACCAAAACAAACCACATGATTTTCTACAATCGCCAAGAAGGAGTGCTAAGAAATCTATCGTTGTAAACAGCTGTTCAAAATCGGTAACTCGACAGCCGATGAGGGACTCCTATATAGATAAAAAACAATGCTGACATTATGCAAAATTACTTATCGCTGTAAAACAAAAAATCCATTTTCCTTGGCAGAAAGATACTTTGCACCAGAGGCTGCGTGAAATGCGCTTTACCTGAAATACAAAGATTTTGATAGAGAAAAACTGACGTAACTGACTCGTGATACAAATACTTGATACAAGCAAGGAAATTAAGAGAGGAAGACGGTAAGTTCTTACATCTCGACGAAACTTAGTTGACGAGTAGCAACATTAACACTAGAAAATGTGACGGAGTCTTGGCGTTGACGCTGTAATAACCTTATATCGATAAAACAGCGATTAGCTCCGATTAGGAACTTCTATTCTCTGTGTTGTATTTTGTTTAAAGAAAGGAATGATTGTTTTATTTCTGCCTCGCTGCTGCGAAGGAGTCACACTTCTGTTTTAGCTCTAGTTGTGAGTAGATACCTTTTCCATTACAGGTACCGTAACCATTTCGTAATGTCTAACATTAAATATCGTTAAATATATTTAAGTTAATTCAGTCAGTTGTTCTAATAATTTAACTAAACTCAATCACCACTTTATTGGATAATTATTCACGTTTCTCATTGCAGCTTTAGATTTTGGTACTGTCGCCGTATGCCGTCAACAGAGCGATAGATGCCTTTGGCCAGCAGAAACTGCACTGCTGTTAGTGCAAACTGCACGGCCAAAATAGTTAAGAAACTCGTCTTCTCGAGCGTTTAGTTCAGGGTTTTCAACCTATAATGCCTTCAAATTAGCCTGTCATTATTTTAGTTTCAAATAACATGTCACGGCATTCCTTTGTCAAACAGACGGTGACACAACTGCTAATATTTTCTCAATAAGATTACAGGTCTTCCAGCCAGTCCCACGCACTTACGCCCTTGGGTAACTAAGATGCTTCTTTGTATCTGATCCTCCCATGTGAGTTAAATTTTATTAAAATCGCTAATTCCGAAATGCAGTATCAAACCACTAAACCTTTCACGGGGTAGAGTGGTAAAAATCACTGCCCTCTTTATATGTCATCCGTTCTTAGTAAAACGGAATGATATACACGCGGGAGAAAATGACCCGTTAGGCTGGACTTAGGGAGGGGAACCAGCCCCAGATCAAATTCTCCTGGCGGGTTACCGACGAAGGCCAGTGCGACAGCCAGCTGGGATATGGCTTTTAGGCGGTTTTCCACATCCTACTATGTGAATACTGGACTGTTCCCTATGTCCCGCCTCAGTTACACGACCCGCAGACATCTGAACACGTTCGCACTCTTCCATGGATTACACTAGATGCAGACAGGTGGGGTGGTACACTAATTCCATCCCAGGGGAATGGGGTGGCGACAGGAAGGGTATCCAGCCGCCCCTTAAAATTAACTTTGACAAATCCGACCCTAACCATGTTGACCCTGCAAACCCTCTGGAGAAGGGCATAAGCAAAAGAAGAAGATACACGAGAGAGAAATACACACATATAACAATAACATGGGCAAAATTAGTGGAAGCAAGAAAACTAGATTTATTTATTAGTCACACTAATGTTGTCCTTATCAAAATATTTCCCATCACATATTACACATTTATTCCAGCGCTTCTTCCAATTCCTGGAACACTTCTAGAACTCTGTCTTTGGGATAGGCTTTAGTTCTCTCAGCAGTGCATTTTCAGTTTATTATATATTTGTTAAAGCCCATTAAGGTTTACGTTACTTTTGAGAACAGAAAGTCACATATGGCGACCATGGGGGCAAGGGAATCACAACAGTATTTTTTTTGTCCAAAACTTCATGGACACGTACGCAGCGAAATGTAAACAGGTGCATTATCGCAGTACAGGAACCTTGAACCATTCCGCCACAAATCCGAACTTTTTTTCTAATTGCTTCACGCCAATGGCGTTGAGGTTGCTGTTAAAATCAAACAAAGCTGTGAAAAACATAACATTCGCGTTTGACCGCACCTGTCGGGCATTTATCGGTCTTGGCCGTCCGGAATGCTATCACTGAGACGACTGACCGTTAGTTTCAGCTTTATACCCTTTTACACATGTTTCGTTTCCTATTGAGACCTCTTTCGTCATCTTCACCTTCTTCGAAACGTTTATACTCACAGAAGACACACTAAAAGCAATGTTTAATATTTCTAAAACGTTGATGCACTTCACTCCGTTCTCACAGCACAATTTAGTAACAATGCACTAATCTGTTTATACAAAATAAATAATCGCTGAAACTGGTAAAACACCAATAACCTTTTTAACGTGTGACAAAAGACTAAATATTCGATAAACCTATGTTGTACAGATACTTTTCAGACATATTCACTAAATGACAAAAAAGTCGTGTGAAATTACGAATTTCCCTTTAAACTACTCGTGGTGCAGGAACTGCTGCGTTTCAACGACCCCCTCAAAGAAAACTTCCACCTCCTAGCGGAAACGCAACTTAAGAATAAGCCTTAAATTGTACACTATAATTGCATGGTGGTTAGAATTCTATAGGAATATATCCGTCGGCTTAGGAATAGATAATAGACGAATATGCCTTCAGATGAACAGCCATTCGGTTCTATACTTGTAATAGATATAGAACGCTGACTTTTGACTGTTGTTCCTACGTTTATGTAATTTACTCTATAATGGTGTGTTTCGGAAGAGGGCAATCGTCTTCTTTGTTCCAGTGGTGTTAACTCATTTATCCAAAAATGAACGTTGCCGCCACTGATTCAAAGCGCGCTCCGCGGAAAGGCAGGTACAGCGTTTTGAAACAGCCTGTAGAAGCACCTCGTGACGCAGCTAGTCATAGTGTGGACCCGCTCGTACACTCATGAGTTTACCGACAGGCTACATTACATTACGAATTTTTTGAAAGAATCAACGAATCAATCTGTGCACTTGCATCCATGGCACTTGGGACATCATAAGGGGTTTCTCTCGATAGAAAGCTATGGTGATGGTGAATCTATTCCGGATATTTGATAAGAGAATATCTTATATTACCCTCTGCGTGCCACAGGGGAGTGTTATAGGACCATTGCTTTTCACAATATATATAAATGACCTAGTAGATAGTGTCGGATGTTCCATGCGGCTTTTCGCGGATGGTGCTCCAGTATACAGAGAAGCTGCAGCATTAGAAAATTGCAGCGAAATGCAGGAAAATCTGCAGCGGATAGGCATTTGGTGCAGGGAGTGACAACTGACCCTTAACATAGACAAATGTAATGTATTGCGAATACATAGAAAGAAGGATCCTTTATTGTACGATTATATGATAGCGGAACAAACACTGGTAGCAGTTACTTCTGTAAAATATATGGGAATATGCGTGCGGAACGATTTGTAGTGGAATGATCATATAAAATTAATTGTTGGTATGGCGGGTACCAGGTTGAGATTCATTGGGAGAGTCCTTAGAAAATGTATTCCATTAACAAAGGAGGTGGCTTACAAAACACTCGTTCGACCTATACTTGAGTATTGCTCATCAGTGTGGGATCCGTACCAGCTCGGGTTGATGGAGGAGATAGAGAAGATCCAAAGAAGAGCGGCGCGTTTCATCACAGGGTTATTTGGTAACCGTGATAGCGTTACGGAGATGTTTAGCAAACTCAAGTGGCAGGCTCTACAAGAGAGGCGGTGTAGCTTGCTGTCCAGGTTTCGAGAGGGTGCGTTTCTGGATGAGGTATCGAATATATTACTTCCCCCTACTTATACCTCCCGAGGAGATCACGAATGTAAAATTAGAGAGATTCGAGCGCGCACGTAGACTTTCCGGCAGTCGTTCTTCCCGCGAACCATACGCGACTGGAACAGGAAACGGAGGTAATGACAGTGGCACGTAAAGTGCCCTCTGCCACACACCGTTGAGTGGCTTGTGGAGTATAAATGTAGATGTAGGACGGCGACACAATTGACTAATAGTTCCGTGCATAAGTTTTTCTACCTTTTTTTTTTTTTTTTTTTTTTTTTTTTGCTGTCTGTCACTTCTAATCTTCCCAGTGAACGAGGACAGTTCAGTTGCTGAGCGGTTTTTGGCAGTGAGTGTGACGGGCAGGTGTGAATGAAGACATTTTCTGCGGAGAGAGACAGCCTGGGAAGCGGGGACCGCCGCCAGGTGAGTTCGCCCAAGAGCAGCGGCCCCCGGCCCCCCCTCCCTGTGGGGGGCCCCGTCACAGCCCCCTCGTCCGTCACTGTCCAGCCTGTGAAGCGCTCCCTGCTGCCGCCGCTCGTGACGGATGCCCGCAATGGCACAATTAGGGATGGGGTCCGTCGCCTATTTCTCTCCTCCCGCGCCCGCCTCTCTGCCTCTGCCCCTAACCGGCTGCACCGGGTCCCCTCAAATGGCCAAGGCCATTACCACCAGAGTCAGCACAGAATGCCGTTGGGCCAAGCGGGAATTTGTTCACTATATGAAAGAAATAACGAAAACTGTACAGTTTTTTTAGAAACACAGTATCCTTTAAAACACAAGCAATTGTTTTCTTTTTCTTATAAATCTATATGTTACCTGCCAAACCCGATTGTAGGATGAACTAGTTTCGCCTAGGTCAAACTCGTTCATCCTGTTACCTATAGGAGAAAGCAGTTTAGCCCAGGTCGAATCGGTTTATCCTAGTTAGATTTTACATGCTTTAGGATAAACTGGTACGTCCTAGTCTGAACTAATGTCACCTAGTTTTTATCTTCTATAAGCTTTTCAAAGTAAACTGAATAAAGGAATAGAAGTAAAATTGCCAATATGATTCATTAAAGTTATATATTAACTAATCAGTAATTTCACATCTATCACTAGATCAACTTACATATATCCATCCACAGAAATCACCTTATCTGCAATTTCCTTATTTATTTATTTTTGCAACGTTTACGTTGGTGACACTTAGAATTGCAGGGTACTTTGTTTTTCTTACAATTGCGTTTGTTTGTTGTACAATTTTTCATGCAACTGCATTTCACGAAGCCTTGCCCTGATCCAACAAAATGTTTTGTGGCTGCAGTCATTAAAAGTATTTCAATATTCTGGTTAATACCTCCCACATCTAAAAGTTTCTGAATGCAGACGTCGAAATCAGTTCTAAAAAATAAAAAAGAAGTTACAACAAATATTTTTTAACAGTTTATTACAAAAAATTATCGAAAATTATAATATAATTATGCCTGCAATAATGTTTTAGAAGTACGCCATGTTTGATGCCAACTTTATAGAGGTCCTCATCAGTCTCTTGAAGTATTACAATTATGTTTCGAAGGTCTCCTCTGCCTTTATTACATCTGGAATATGGTATGGTTACGTTGTCACCTGGTGGATGGGATTTATCAGAGAAAGTTTTCATTCTGTTAGCTTGTTTTTTTTTAATTTTATGTCGCATTTTTTCTAGCATTTTGAATGCCATTTGTGTCAATTTTCACAGAGTTATCATCGTCACTGTCTTCGTACTGTTCAGTATTGCTGCCAACTTCGATTGCCTTCTTTAAGTCATCTTCGTCCTGAATATCATTTATGATTTCTTGAGGCAACGAGGAAGAGGAAAGTCCTACTCTAGGTTCGATTCCGAATATTGCTTTGTAAGGCGGATGTTTTATAACTGAGTGGTAAGCTCGATTTTCCATGAATTGGACACACCTTAATCCTTCCGACCTCATCGTTGAATTGTTGTCCTTTAACCAAGAACTTATCATATTTTCAATGTCTTGGTCCGCACGTTCAACAGAACCCTGACTTTGGCTGTGGCTTGGTTTTCCATGCACAATTTTCAGTGCTGACCAAAGATTTGCGAGTTCACTTATAACATTACTAACAATTTCTCTGCCATTATCAGATTGAAGAATGCTCGGCGCCCCTACAGTTAGAAATATGTCATTCAAATGATAAGCCTCTTTTTCAGCCTCTCTTTGATGTTAACGTCACAAAGGAGAACTAATTTTGTGAGATGGTCTTAGTAAACTAGAATGAATTTTAAATTCCGTCTGGTTGTGTTTGGAAGTCAATCAATCGACATGGCATCTGCTACTTATTTCCGAATGGAGAATTAACTTTGTAACTAGCCCTCTTTTCTTTTTTGTCTACTTTTGTTGACGAACATCACACTTTGATAAGTAGAGGCACATCATTTTCATTGTGATATTGGCACATTTTTTTGATATCTCGGCTAACATCCTATCACGACCACCATGACCCACAGCTACATGAGCTGCGTCGATCACATCATAAAGTTCATCAGCTGGAACAAAGTATTTTACATTCCCTTCACACTGTGCAATGAGTTTTTTCACATCGCCAATTTTCAAAACAGCAAATCGTTTTAGTCTGCTTTTTGGTAGTGATGTTCTTTTTTCCAATTTTTCCGCGTCTTCTGCTTGTTTAACCAAATCCGCATATTCTTCTACTGATAACACATTATAATGAGAAGGCATTTTGTTTTTACTCTGCAAAATTTCCTCCAGAATCTTTTCCCTCCACAGCTTTTGATTAGCTTGTCAACTACACGAATACTCATTCATGATGAAACGCCTCACAATAATTATACTAGGATTATAATAAAATCTTTTAAACGCAACCAGCACCTTAACACTAGCACTCGTCTATGCAAAATACCGTTCAAAACAAAGAACAGAGCGGTTGAGAGGCGCGAGGGGCGAGCCAGAGATGATACGGGCATTCTCCGTTCGTACAGGCAGCGGCATGCGTTCCGACTAGGCACAATTAGTTCAGACTAGGACGTACCAGTTTATCCTAAAGCATGTAAATTCTAACTACGACAAACGGATTCGACCTAGGCTAAACTGTTTTATCCTATCGGTAACAGGATGAACGAGTTTGACCTAGGCGAAATTAGTTGATCCTAAAATCTGGTTTGGCCGGTAACATATATATCATCGCCCAGCACAAACCGCTATGGATAGAAATTTGTAAGTTGGAGAGGGTGTAATCTTATACTGAAGCGTCATTTAAGAAGATTTTTCGATGTTCCATCCCTAAGTGGATGAAATAGGGGATAAAATGATTTTTTTTTTTAGTATGACGCTATTAAGGCAATTTTGAAGCCAGAACTATGAAAATTGGTCTCTGATTTTCCAATCAGAAATTTTAAAAAAAGAGGAATTTTAGCGTTTTTAGAAATTCAATCACTGAAAGGGTAAAGTACTGAGTGACATTTTTTGGAAACAAATCTGTTTCAAAGAAATACTAAAGCATTTTTAAAGCTACATATATGAAAATTGATATTTGACTTCTGGAGTAGAATAAAAAAATACGTGTTTCGGTATTTTTGTATTTAACTCCCTAAGGGAGTGGAACAGGAAATTAAAAGTTTCAGGAACATATTTTATTACGAAAGCATTTTCAAAGCTAAGCTAAGCTAAGCTAGAAATGAGAAAATACTTGTTTCATTGTATTTGGAAATTCAACCCCTACTGGGGTGAAACAGAGGATGTAACTTTTTATAAAAATATGTCAGTATGCAAGCATTTTTGAAGATAAAGCCACGAAAATTTGTATTTGGCTTCTCTATTAGAAATGAAAAACATCTGTTCCACTGTTTTTGGAATTTCGATTCGAAGGGGCTGAAAACTTTTATGTAAGTATTTCATCGTGAACTTTTTTTCCCGAATATCAGGCGGTCTGTTAGCGGGGCAGAAGCAGTCCCAGTTAGTAGTATCTATGAAGGGATTTTCCTGCATTTTACAAAGAACTAAGTGAAATCTCCCCTTAACCTTGGCGAGAACTAGGAAACTGAAACTGTTTTTAATTTATTCCTAGACAAAAAGATGAATGTTTAGTGTATGTGTTGGAGCAAAGTCTGTGCCTTCCTTGACATGTACAATGTATATAACATAAAGCGTAATCATGACCCATACTCCAACTGTGGAATATACTAAGTAACATGCCTGGAATGCTCCATGTTCTACCTAAGAAAAAGAGGCCGAAATTTCAACACCAAGTGCACAGAGCACATTAAAGTCCACATACACAACAGACACACAGTATCAGCAATGGCCAAAAGACATTCACCGACTAAATAAAAGGCATAAATGGACTTTTAGAAGAACCGGAAATATATTCAGATTGCCGAAAATATGAATACAAAATTTTAAACGAAAAACTTGAAAGTGAATCCGTGAATTTGTTGAAATGCTTTGACAATATACTTAAATAAAAATAGTAATACATAGAAATGAGCACTATTGTAAAATAGATATAAGCAAAATATGGTCCATACTGTTAAGATAAAAAACCTGTGTACAAAAACATACCTTACGCTGTGGAACAACGTTATGTCTATCAACTACATCTAAAAACAGCTTCGTAACTGTTTGTTTATGTACTTTATTCTCGATGTACAATGTGCACAGAAAATTATGAGTGATGTTTAACATGAGTGAGACTCTGCAGAAATGGACCATAAGAACACTGCAAGTACAAGTTCTTCCAAACGTCACAACTAACTACACATAAAAATCCACAACTAACCAAAACTTGTACGTTTTTTTTATATAAGGTGTGCAGTAAAGTCAACAAAACAAATCGGAGCCTCACACATCGTAAAAATGGCATAGTACAAAGAGGAAACACACTTGAAAATAGGAATCATTTCCCAAAGCGCGTCGTGTAAAATATGAATAAAAGAAAATCGTGACTGGTAGCAAAAAAGCTATTTATATACAAACCCATTACAGTGTACCTACCCATGCGCCGATGTCTAGCAGTCCGTCGGCTGAATTGCTCATCGACGGAGGTGGACATAATCCGTCATTCCAAAAACTTTCGAGACTGGATTAACAAAAAACAGAGAGAAGTTAAGATGGTGGTTTTAATTATTCAGCTTTTCTACATAATCTAAACTGAGTACAACACACAGAACTTTCATACAACCATATGAAGCTGCCAGAAAAGTTTTCTCTGGGATGTCTTTCACCTCGCGAATCACACTGTCTTTTATACCGATTGTGGCGTCGAAGCGCTGAAGTTCGTTTAAATTTCTGCACTTTGTCGTTTTGAGGTAGTTTCGTATTGGTAACACCCAATCTCATAATCCGTGATGATTTTTTCCATAAAATAATTGTCCACGCTTTGCCTTTCTATCAGGTTGCGGAAGGCTTCCACGCGGCGTTTTTATTCGGAAGTCAAGTTATATGGGACAAACTGTGCATACACTCATCTCTTCTTCAAAACATTGTGGACAATGTATTGAATACTTAATTTACAAATGTTGTTCCACTGCGATTTGTGATACAACAACATTGACGCACTGTAGTCGTACATCCACTACATAACACTGCCTGCTCGCAAATGTCTGCTCGAATACTCGTCTGGCGTTTATGGTTGCTAGTTCAAGCTGCGACATTAGTTACTACACTAATGTCGCTTATACGCCAGAAATTAAATCAGTCTCGTAACTGTTTGGACGCACGGTGTTAAAGACCCCCATAATGTCTGCTCCACAAGAATTTAATCATCGTTCCAGCCCTCCGTTTGGGTGGCCGATAGCTCACAATCAGCGTCTTTCGCATTTCCGTGACAACAAAGGGAAAGCTCCTGAAAATATTGGTGAGAACCAGGGAACTGAGCTATTTATAATTCATTTCTGGTACGAGACGTTCCACGCAAATGTACGAACACCTACGTGCGCCTATTCTGGCGTGACTGGTGACTTCAAAGCGCATCATTTAAAGCTTGGGTTGTACTGGGAGTCTATTGTCTTTCACTTTACGACTTTGAGACACTTTAACAGGAACAGCGCTTGGTACATACCAACATACAGTAACAAATCTGTCCACAAGAAATAGAATATGTTGAAAAAACGAGTACCCTACATAGCATACCGCATAAACAACACAGTATAGAAACATCGCAATACGAACAAACCCTCCACAGGGAGATTTAATTGCATGTGTAAGTCAATGTGTGGGTCATGTTGGCCCGTCACACAGATCAAAGATGAAGGAATTTTAAAACTACAGGCAGTAGTAGCACCTGTAATCACTTTTAAATGATTTTGGATACATCCAAGTTTTACAGAATAAGGCCAGAAAAGATAATTAATCTATAAAGCCATTTGCACTGAAAACAAGATTGGCATGTGCAGGAAAATTATCGATTATTATTCGCTGTAGTTCATATAATGTTTCCTACCTCATTTTGTACAATCACCTCACGATGGCTGTATCAACAGTTCAGAAGTACCCAATATGAGCACTCCTTATTCCCATTTTCCATTAGAAAATGAAGGAAATCAAACCGAAAGCGTCTCTAACACACATAAAAATAAAAATACTCACTTTCATGTACCACATAGTTTTTCACAAAATACAGTTGTACACACAGTGCCAACTGTGAAAATATTGCCAGTCACAGGATGATCTATAATTTTGTAACAGAGCCTTCATGGTGATGGTGTTTGGAACCATGACTGTATTGCGTACTTCAGCTAATAAAACCCATAAAGCCGCTTAAAGCCTTTCATTAATGAAGTGCATAGTATGGTGTAGAGTTAGTCACTCCGAGTGTGATGGAAAACGAAAAGAAGAAAAGAAAAACGATAACCAGCTGAACTGTCTGCAAAAAGCTTTACGTTAGGGGTATCACGTCCATTATTCTAATTTAATCTTCGTTGCCTTTACGCGGGCGATATGCAGGGAACTGAGAACCACGCAATGAGTCCACTCTCCGAGCTAGTTTCTTGGAAGTTTTGTAAGTAGTTTTCAGTGAGACATTCGACTATTTCTTTATAGGTCTGGAGTGATGATTTTTGGCATTTTCTTTATGATCTCTTGTTGTACTGACATGTCTGTCAACTTTCATGCTGAACTTGCTACACGCTCGACGTGTCCCGATTAGTCCAGACTGGCACAAATTCCACATACATAGGTAATATCCTCTCGTATGCTGTGTGAGAGCTCTGCAAGCAGTATTCTCCCTAAAGAAATTGCAGCTTTCCAGTTTCCTACCCATGAATATAAACATACCATTTGCTTATCTGTTGCTAAGCTTTGTGTCTGTTGATCTCGAGACAGATGCGCTTTAAGGTCTAATGATCCTTCTTTACAATTCATCTCATGCCGTCGCTCCACTTTTCACAGCCATACATTGCTTCTCTCAGCTGTGAATGACTGGAGATGCTACTCATCAACTGTGCTCGACTTCTGATCCACGGAGATAAGCGTCTTCGGGAACAGTCGCTAGCAAATATTGATATAGTCCCTACGAGGTAGAGGTGTACTAATTAAGACAATGGTCTCCTATTTGGGAGTTTTTGTGATCTATAGTCCGAAGACTGGTTTGATGCAGCTCTCCATGCTACTCTATCATGTGCATGCCTCTTCATCTCCGGATAACTACTGCAACCTACATCCTTCTGAATCTGCTTAGTGTATTCATCTCTTGGTCTCCCTCTACGATTTTTATCCCCACACACACGACAGTTGCTGAGACTTCAGTCACGTGTGTGTCTTGCGTTTGCGTGTGTGTGTGTGTGTGTGTGTGTGTGTGTGTGTGTGTGTGTGTGTGTGTGTGTGTGCGTATGTCCGTCTGTTATTGACGAAGGCCTTAACGGCCGAAAGCTTTAATTGTGAGTGTCTTGTTGTATCTCTCTGCGACTCAGCATCTCCGCTATATGGTGAGTAGCAACTTTCCTTCTCACAACATTCTACCAATTATTAGGGCTTTTTACCGTTTCCATTCACGTATGGAGCGCGGAAAGAATGATGGTTTAAATGCCATTATGTGTGCTGTAATAAGTCTTGGCACGATCCCTATAGCTGCAATATGTAGTGGGTTCTGGTATATTCCTTGAGTCATCATTCAAACCCGCTTTCTGAAACTCTATAAGTAGGCTTTCTCGGGGAAGCTTACGTTTATACTCTAGAGCCTGCGGTTCTTTCAACATATCTGTGACACTCGCCCGCAAGTCAGACAAACCTGTGAGCATTAGTGGTGCCCTTCTCTGTACACTTTTAGTATGACCTGTTAGTCCTATATGGCACGGGACCCACGCACTTGATCAGTATCCAAGGATGGATCGTATGAGTGATATGTTAGCAACCTCATTCGCAGACTGACTGCATTTTCCCAGTACTCTACCACTAAGCCGGGTCTGTTATCTGCTCTATCCATGACTGAGCTTCTGTGATCGTTCCATTTCATGTCCCTACAATGTCTTACACCCAGATATTTATAAGGGTTTACGATTACAGTTGTGGCTCACTTATACTATACTCATAGGATATTACGTTTTTTTTGTTTTGTGAGTGCACAGTTTTACATTTTTGAACATTCAAAGAAAGATGCCAATCTTTATACCACTTTCAAATCTTATCAAGATATGACTGAACATCCGTGCAGTTTCTTTTAGATGCACTTCATTAAAGGCGACAGCATTATCTACGAAACATTTTCATTGTTTTAAATATAATGTTATACGTACCAGTTAGTCCCACTGCTCATTTACTTATTAACCACTGCAGAAATAGCTCGTTGCAGACTAATATCGTTATAGTTATTATACACGCATCTCTCAGCGTTCTGACTTTTTAAAAGTACATAAATCAAAACAAAAAATACGCAATCTGGAAACGAGTGCGATAAATATCAGGAAAATCAGGAAATTTTAGACTCGCACAGTTCTCCCGTTACCCCCAGGCTCCCCGGTGCAACATTGCCAAGTGATAATGCTACATTAAGAAGAATAAAAGTTTTTTTCTGAGGAGCTGGATGAGTGTGCAGAACGAAACACTTTGGTAAAATACAAACAAACTATCTCCTGCAAGATGAAAACAAAAGTACCGATAAAGACCAGTAGACAAACACTGACAGAAAAAAATCGCAGCATCAAAAAACGATTAATGTGGAGTAATGAAATTTCGGAAATACGTTTGTCTAGATCAGGGCTTCCCAACGTGTGGTCCGGGGACCCCTTAGGGGTCCTCCCGCTCTTTCTAGGGGGTCCGCCGCCACCCTTCACCAAATCGTGTAAAATAATGAGTACAATTATTAAATAAAAATGTGAAAATAAAATTCATCACTTTTTTCGTGTGAAAAACATGTGTACTTTTACTTCAGGTCGTATTCCCATGTAGCCTTTGCGGTTGCTACGTGAGAACGCATACACAGTTTAGTGCAGGAGAATGCGGCTTCTCTGATCGACTGTTTCGCAACAAAACAGGGGTCGTTTGTTATTCGGCGCACGGCGGTAGATGCTGAAACCTTTTACGCATGCGCGAGGTGAGCTTAGTCGACCAATCACAGCGCTCGCTGCCATGTATTCGGGCCCGGGCATCATTAAATGTTCAACATGCTTTGCCAGAGCACTACCTATTTCATTAGTCGATTTTTGACCTTCAAGTTGTTTTCATTCATCTCTAAACCAAAGACTATTGATACTTCGGGGAGGGGGGGGGGGGAGGGTCATTGGGAACATGGAACTTGCATTAAGAAGCTTTCAATTCCCATGGGTTTAAAGTTACTGTGCTCTTGACTGACTAGGGGTCCGCCATGGATTTTCGATTGAAGCAGGGGCTCACCATCTGAAAAGGTTGGGAAGCCCTGGTCTAGATAACATATGTAAGAGATTAACGTTACAAGATTATAGGTTAATGTAAGCGTGAGATAAGCCATTGCAAATGAGAAATGCTGTTACACTAATAGCAGGTGAAACTGCCAGAGCCGGCCGCGGTGGCCGAGCGGTTCTAGGCGCTACAGTCTGGAACCACGCGACCGCTAAGTTCTAAGGAACCGATGCCCTCAGAAGATAAGTCCCATAGTGCTCAGAGCCATTTTTTTAACTGCCAGAACGTTGAATGCAAGCATAAAAACGTGGATAAATTGTGTTGTACGGGTGCCGAATGTCAGTTTGTGGGGTGGAGTTCCATGCCTATTCCTCTTGGTAGATCAATTCAGGGACGGTTAATGTTGTGTGTAGATGACGGAGTAGTTGTCGTCCGATGGTGTCCCAAATGTGCTCGATTGGAGATCTGGTGATCGAGTAGGCCAAGGCAACATGTGGACACTCTGTAAGACATTTGGGTTACAAAAGCGGCATATGAGCGAGCTTTAACTTGTTGGAACACATCCCATGGAAAGTTGTTCATGAATGGCAGCACAACGGGTCCAGTAATCAGACTGACGTACAGATCTGCAGTCAGGGTGCGTCCGATAAGCACGAGGGTATCCCTGCTGTCATACGAAATCACACCCCAGAACATAGCTCCATGTGCAGATCCACTCTGTCCATGAGTCCAGCATACAGACAGATAGATAGCAGGCCCTCAACTGAACTCCTTCGCTGGCACCCAGGCAGAATTAGCTTTCGACATAAAACGCAACATATTTCCACCCAGCAATCCAGTGAGCTCTCGTTTGACGCCACTGGAGTCGCAAATGGTGGTGGTTTGAGCCAGTGAATGCACACGAGAGGGTGCCTGGCTCAGAGATGTCCTTGAAGTAACCGATTTGTAACAGTTCGTTGTGTCAAGAGCCAACTGCAGGTCGAATTGCTGCTGCAGATGCTGCACCAGATCCATACACCGAACGCTGTGGTCTTCCCTCTCGGTAGTGCCACGTGGCCGTCCATACCCCGGTCTTCTTGAGATCATACATTCTCTTGAGCTACTGTGCCAGCAATCGTGTACAGTGGTTATATTCTTTCCAAGTCTTCCTGGAATATCGTAGAAGGAACATCCAAATTGTCGTAGCCCTGTTACACGATCTCGTTCAAACTCAGCGAGGTGGTGATAATGGCGTCTTTGAGGCCTTATAGGGGTTCTTGGCTAACATCAATTCACCGTGTACAATCTCAAAGGTAACTAACGCTCACGACCACTACAGCGTGAACTTAGAGCAAACCTCATTTGCATCCACATAGGATCGCTACCAGCTCTACTCTTATGCGACTGGCTCAAAATTTTAATAGATGTCATTTTTCAGCTTTAGAGACACCCCTACCAACTTTCGTTTATGTCGCACAACCTCTTCTTGCTGCTGCAATTTTTTTCCGTCAGTGTGTGAAGTGCTGAAAACGTCCAAAATAGTGGTCGTTCAATGTTTTGTGAGTGCGATGAAAACAGTTGCGCCACTATTGGTTAGTTCAGCAACGTGCAGAGCGCCAGATAATATCGTTTTCAAAACATGGCCAATTTGTCTCACTTGGCAAAGATGCCCCATTTGACGGTGCCTTTATTCAGAGGGAGCGTGCTCTGAAACAATGCCCCTTTTAACTAGCTGTCACAGAACCCCTTAAACGCCCAGTGATGTTGTGGCCCTTTTGTTGTGGGGTCGGTGTGACACCCACTGATGCCGAGACTCGTCGACCGGACACCGACCTGAACGTGTGGCGCGCTGATGCACGGCGCCCTTTGGCTCTCCAGCTGGTGGCCCGGCTCGCGCGGGTACGGGCGTGAGCGTGAGTGTACATATCTCTCCAGGAGACTCCTTTACGGCGCGGCGCGGCACGGCTTCCTGCCCGTGAAGGACAGTGGAGGGACCACCCGCACAGTCCACCCGACAGACGGCGCGGCGCGGAAAGCACACACCGACTGAAACCGAAGCTTTCCGATCACTCCCCAGTCGCCTCACGTACGCTTGTACATCACGACTACGGTACCGCAAGATCATGCGCAGCTTTCCAGAAAAAGTCCACCTGTTCTTTGACCACCTCTCCTTACACAAGGTTGGTAACCATCACGGAGTCTTTTTCTCTCTCTACAGCTGTTCTAATCGAGATTGTGATGTCCGAGATGTTAACCGGTCTAGATTCTGTGACCACAAAACTCTTCTATATTCGCTCCCACGTTTCCCTTATGTCTTCCAGAAAAGACTAATAATGTATAAATATCCATTTGTAAAGTAAACGCATTTTTTCTAGCTACAGTACTGGCAATTAATTTCCCAGACGAGTTTCGCCTTTTACCTGAAAGACATCTTTAGTGAAATCTCGTGAGTAGTACGCACTAAGACAAAAAGAAAACGAAGCACCATGAAGGAATTATCCAAGTAGTACAGAAATCGGTAGATATAATATAGATGTAAAGACAAACAACTGATAAGAATTTCAGAAAAATTGACTGAGTTCTTCAAGACAAAGGGTTTCATAAATTGACCAAGTCAATAACGCGTTGCTCTACCTCTGGCCCTTATACAGGCAGTTATTCGGCTTGGCATTGATTGATACAAGTTGTTTGATGTCCTCCTAAAGGATATCGCGTCAAATTCTGTCCAGCTGGCGCGTTAGATCGTCAAAATCCAGAGATGGTTGGATGGCCCTGACCATAGTGTTTGCAAGCACAAAGACACGCAGTAGAAACACTTGCCGGCGCGGGTGGCTGTCATGTTCTGGAATCTAAGCCCAAGATAGCTTTCCATGAAGGCCAACAAAACTAGGCGTATAATATCGACGACGTACCGCTGGACTGTAAGGATGTCACGAGTGACAACCAAAGGGTCATGCTATGAAAAGAAGTACTACTCCAGGCTATAACTCCTAGCTGTCAGGCTGTATGGCCGGTGACAGTCAGGTTTGTATACCATCGCAGTCAGGGCCGTCTCCAGACATATCTTCGGCATGGAATCTCGTTGCCTGGAGAATAATTATCCTCAGTAATGAGCCCCGCTTCGAACTGAGTCACGATGACTAGCCAAGAAGTGTCTGGAGACGCCCTGGACAGCGTTAGGCTACCAACACAAACGTCGTCCGCCACAACCAGGCAGGATGGTCTGAGGTGTCATTTCCTTCCGTTGCAAGATCCCTGTGGTTGTCACCCCCGGCACCCTTACAGCACAACGGTAAGTTGACGATATTCTATGTCCCGTTTTGTTGTCCTTCAGATAATGGCTCTGAGCACTATGGGACACCGGCCGGCTGTTGTCCTTCATGGCAAGCCAACGTGGGCTTACATTTCAGCAAGACAATGCCCTCCCAGACACGCTGAGAGTTTCTACTGTTTGTCTTCGTGCTTTTCAAACCCGAACTTGGCCATCAAGTTCGCGGATCTCTCCGCAGCTCGAAACGTTTGGAACATTATAGGCAAGCCCTCCAACCATCTAGGGATTTTGACGATTTAATGCATGAGTTGGACAGAATGTGGCACAATATCCCTCAGGAGGACGACCAACAACTCTCTGAATCAATGTCAAGTCGAATAACTGCTTTGCAAAAGGTCCATAAGTGGACCAACGCTTTATTGGCTTGCTCAGTTTGTGAAGTCCTCTCTCCTGAATAAATCATCCAATTTTTCTCAAACTGTAGTCATTTGTTTGTCTGTACATGCAGATAACATTTAGCGGTTTCATTGGTTGTGTTTTTTCCCCTTAGAGTTAAGTTTTACATGGAGATCGAAGCAACTAGGATACTCCACCCAAAACCTATCCAGAAATATATGTAGACTCCGTTTTCTCTAAGTCGTAGCGGACAATGTGGCTAATTCTCTGAACGTATGCAAGTAATTTTTAACGTTTATACCTACCAAATTAAGACTAACACTTGCATTTCTTAGCTGGAATTATAAACTCTTATATGTGGCATCCGTGACAAATCTCTTCCACCTGCTTTTTTAGATATACGAGACATGTGACTTACCGTCAGACTTTAAGATTAATGAAACTTCCTGGCAGATTAAAACTGTGTGCCCGACCGAGACTCGAACTCGGGACCTTTGCCTTTCGCGGGGAAGTGCTCTACCATCTGAGCCACCGAAGCACGACTGACGCCCGGTCCTCACAGCTTAACTTCTGCCAGTATCTCGTCTTCTACCTTCCAAACTTAAGATTAATGTAATAATTCAATTCCAAAAAGGCAGGTGCTTACAAGCATGGATACTACCGAACCATCAGTTTAAGAAGTCATGGTTGCAAAACACTAACACGAATTATATACAGAAGTATGAAGAAACTGGTAGAACCGGCATTTGAGGAAGAACAATATGACAAATTTGGAACAAGGGAGGCAATTTTGACCCTACAACTTATCTTAGAAGATGACTTGAAGAAATGTAAACCTATGTCCGTAGCATTTGTATATTTACAGAAAGCTTTTGACACTGTTAACTACATTCTTTGAAGTTTTGAAGGTAGCAAGTATAAAGTACATGTACCAAAATGTTACTTACAACTTGTATAAAAACCAGACTCTAGTTATAAGTGTCGAAGAGCATGAAAGGGAAGCAGGGGCTGGTAAGGCGGCGAGACAGGCTTGTAGCCTGTCTCCCATGTTATTCAATCTGTACACTGAGCAGTCCGTAAATGAAACCAAAGAAATACTTGGAAAAGGAGTTAATTTTCAGGTAAAAGAAATAAAAGGTTTGGGATTTGCCGATGAGATTATCGGTTTGTTGAGACGGCAAAGGACTTGGATAAGCAGTTGAACGGAATGAGTAGAATCTACAGAAGATGTTAGAGAGAATTAGATTAGGAAATGAGGCACTAAAAGGAGTAGATGAGTTTCACCACTTACGATGCAAAATAACTGACGGTAGGCGGCTTATGGAGGATGTTCAGTGCAGACTGCCAATGTGAAGAAAAGACATTCTGAAAAATGGAAATTCCTTAATATCCATGTAGGGTTTGTCTAGAGTGTAGCCTTGAACGGAAGTGAAAAGTGGACAGTAAGCAGTTCAAACAAGAAGAAAATAGAAACTATTCAAACGTGCTGCTATAGGAGAATAGTGATGATTAAGTGGGTTGATGGAAAAATAGATAAGGAAGTACTGATCCAAACTGAGTAGAAAAGAAATTTTTGGCCCCAGTTGACTAAAAGAAGGGATATGTTGATATGCCACACACTGATGAATTGTATATTTGGTAACAGAAGGAGGTGCAAAGTGTAAAACCTAGGGACACCTAGCCAGGAATACAGAAGGCAATTTCAAAAGGATCTACAGCAGGTGGTCAAAAACATGGAGACACCAAAATCGCAACACATTTGCACACTTAATACGGTGTAGGAAACCATTTTCCAATCAAAACAGCTTCAGGTCGTCGCGTAATGAATCAATACAGGTCCTACTTGATATGCCACACACTGATGAATAGTATATTTGGTAATAGAAGTAAGTGCAAAGTGTAAAACCTAGGGTCACCTAGCCAGGAATACAGAAGGCAATTTCAAAAGGATCTACAGTGGGTGATCAGAAACATGGAGACACCAAACACGCAATACCTTTGCACACTTAATACGGTGTAGGAAACCATTTGGCATTCAAAACAGCTTCAGGTCGTCTCGTAATGAATCAATACAGGTCCTACTTGATATTCGAAGGTGTAAGGTGTCAGGCAAATCCAACACCTTCCATGAAAACCCTGATATGTCACGTAGCTCCGAATAAATCCTGACATTATATTAACCAAAGTAATATGAGTAACGAGTGACCAAATGAAATACCACAGACTAACACAAGAACGCCTGAATGCATGTCATACCTCCCCACAGTGAAACAGACGCAGTTCCGAGGGGAGAAACGAGAACAGAAGCCGAGAGCAGAATCGTGTAGGCTAGGACGCCCTACGATAAGGGACGGACACCCACGTCGCTAGCTGACCTCCAAAAGCACCCCCCAGCCCATGTTAAAAGATAGAGCCCTCCAGAAGAACAGTATATATCTTACAATAACACTAAAAGGGACAGACCAGCTGCAAGTTTTAGCGTGAGACTTTTTCGCGTCTCTGTTAGGTTGCAAACGTTAAAAACATTTCCCCACCACGAAAAGTATAACGTTTCTCATTGGATAGACAGAATTTTTATAGGCGGAGCTTAAGGTTCACATTGAGACCCTGATTGGTCAGTTGAAAACACAGCCAGATGGCTTTTTTAAACCAACTTCGGTAAATTGTAGTAAGGAGAAGTTAGGAGAGAGTTGCTTCCGAGACGGCGAGATGTGAGGAGCTGCCTAACCACCGACAAGGTAATGAACGCACGCGATGCCGCATTTTTGAGCGCACAAGGCTTCACTCAGAACTGCAGAAGTCTCATCTGTTACACCCCCGTTTTGCGTAATACTAGTGTCGATCGTCAATTAAAGCTCATGGTATTCACATTTGCTACGTAAGTTAAAATCTGAAACGCGATGATTTTTCTGTTATATAATTATTGAGAAGTCGCATCAGCCACTGTAATTTACAAGTTAGATAAGTAATTAAAGATAATTGAGGGTCACTGTAGACCATTTTGATAGTTTTCTCTTTTATGAAATTTAACTTAAATCTAGATTATAGATGGGATATGGCATAGGTCATCCTTCGATCCATTGTAGAACTTGGAAAACCATTCAGGGAATATTCGTTCACATTTTTGTTGAACGCAGTCGGTTTTTATCATCCTGTATTAAAACATTTCCTTTTATCAATAGTGAAATTTATAATCAATGTTTTGTGAGTAGAATAAAATTTCCAATGGTAAACTTAACTGCTTTTTCGACGTTATTTTACCAGCTAACTAAAAATAGGAAAGCCTTGAACCCCTTCCACTAAATTTAGTTAGTATTAAGATTCTTTTACAGGGAGTGCAGTGGAGCTGACGCTGAAATCATTAAGTATTTGATTACATTATCACTAGTCTCACTGAACTCTTCTGAACTCTACATGTCATGTGTGGTCTGGCGTCTCCTTACCAGCAACAGGTCCCAGGTTCAAACTAGTCAATTCCCTAAAAATCACGCTCAGAGCGTCGTTGCGCGAAAGTGGTAGGGAGACACGACATAGAACAAACAGACACCACGCAGAATGTTGGAAACGAACTTTGCACCCTTCTTCCCGAAAAATTGTGACAAATTCAGGTAACGGTGATGAAGGTGGGCGCCAATCACACACCTTTCTCTCAAAAGTAGACCACGAAGGTTCAATTATATTGAGATCTGGCGACTGTGGTGGTCAGTGGAGAGGCGGCAGGTCATCCTCGTACACACAAAACTAGTACTGGGCGATGCGAGCTTTGTAAATAGGGCCCCTGTCGTTTTGGGACACAACACCACCTTTGGTGAACGTATGTAATATGATGGGATGGATTCGAACAGCCATAATGATCACATAGTACGACCTTGCGGAGTAACTATGGGACCAATGGAATATCACGATATGGCTGCCCAAATAATTATCGAACCTCTGACATGTTTCACTCTTGGGACGTAAACTCAGCCAAAAGTTGGCAATTGTGTAAAACGGGACTTATCCGACCAAATGACATTCTTCCACTACTCCATAGTCGATGTTTTATGACTTCAGCACCACGTTTCCTTGTATGGGCATTTGCATCACTGAATAGTTTTGGGAATCCAGCTCGCCCTGCAATTCTTTGCTTATGGAGCTCCCTTCGTGTTTTTTTGTTGCTAATAGGGTTCGCGAGTGGGACATTCAGTTCTGCAGTGATTTTCACAGCTGACATCTTATTTTTCATCACAGCCCTCTAGAATGAACGGATGTCGCGATCAGACAACACACACCTTCTCCGCCTTGTAACTAAGCGGTGATGATTCAGTGTGTTCCCTGTATGCGGTATAAATCTTCAATGCAATACCAAATATTTAGGCTCCTTTGGTTATGGAAGCAACCACCTTACGAGCACCAACAATTTACCCACGTTCGAATTCACTTAACTCTGACATAACGCACTCACAGTTACATACACTGCTGGCCATTAAAATTGCAACACCACGAAGATGACGTGCTACAGACGCGAAATTTAACCGACAGGAAGAAGATGCTGTGATATGGAAATGATTAGTTTTTCAGAGCATTCGCACAAGGCTGGCGCCGGTGGCGACACCTACAACGTGTTGACATGAGGAAAGTTTCCAACCGATTTCTCATACACAAACAGCAGTTGACCGGCGTTGCCTGGTGAAACCTTGTTGTGATGCCCTGGTAAGGAGGAGAAATGCGTACCATTACGTTTCCGCCTTTGGTAAAGGTCGGATTGTAGCCTATTGCGATTGCAGTTTATCATATCGGGTCATTGCTGCTCTCGTTGGTCGAGGTCCAATGATTGTTAGCAGAATATGGAATCGGTGGGTTCAGGAGGGTAATACGGAACGCCGTTTTGTATCCCAACGGCTACGTATCACTAGCAGTCGAGATGACAGGTATCTTATCCGCATGGCTGTAACGGATCGTGCAGCCACGTCTCGATCCCTGAGTCAACAGATGGAGACGTTTGCAAGACAACAACCATCTGCACGAACAGTTCGACGACGTTTGCAGCAGCATGGAGTATCAGCTCGGAGACCATGGCCGCGGTTACCCTTGACGCTGCATCACAGACAGGAGCGCCTGGGATGGTGTACTCAACGACGAACCTGCGTGCACGAATGACAAAACGTCATTTTTTTCAGATGAATCCAGGTTCTATTTACAGCGTCATGATGGTCGCATCCGTGTTTGGCGACATCGTGGTGTACGCACATTGGAAGCGTGTATTCGTCATCGCCATACTGGCGTATCACCCGGCGTGATGCTATGGGGTGCCATTGCTTACTCGTCTCAGTCACCTCTTGTTCGCATTGACGGCACTTTGAACAGTGGACATTACATTTCAGATTTGTTACGACCCGTGGCTCTACCCTTCATTCGATCCCTGCGAAACCCTACATTTCAGCAGGATAATGCACGACCGCATGTTGTAGGTCCTGTACGGGCCATTCTGGATACAGAAAATGTTCGACTGCTGCCCTGGCCAGCACATTCTCCAGATCTATCAGAAATTGAAAATGTCTGCTCACTGGTAGCCGAGCAACTGGCTTGTCACAATACGCCAGTCACTACTCTTGATGAACTGCGGTATCGTATTGAAGCTGCATGGGCAGCTGTACCTGTACACGCGATCCAAGCTCTGTTTGACTTAATGCCCACGTTGTTCTGGTTACTGATTTCTCAGGATCTATGCACCCAAATTGCGTGAAAATGTAATCACATGTCAGTTCTAGCATAATATATTTGTCCAATGAATACCCGTTTATCATCTGCATTTCTTCTTGGTGTAGCAATTTTAATGGTCAGTTGTGTATTATTATACACGTATGTATAGAGAGGCAATTGAAATTCACAAACATCAATACAATTTTAATCGTAAAGTATTAAAATTGGACAAGATATGGCGGTCGACGTTGCGTCAATCACGTAACAATCGATTGCCTGCAATCGAGAGAACAGACGATAGCCAGAGATAGCTACATATGGACGCCACGTGACGTGCGGTGGCGCCCTCTACGATCTCCATATAAGCGGCGGCCCCAGCTCCTAGCAGCCAGTACGCACGCACGCATTCCGAGTTGCGATGTCGAGGCAGAAGGACGTATTTGACGATCGAGCGAAGGGTGTGGTGGATCGCTGACCGGCGGGGTCAGCTCAGGCGACTGAGCTGCTCCCGTCGGCGGCCCCATCCGGCCCTCCACTTATGACGAACCGGCGCCGACTACCTGACGATGACTTGGATGTTTCTTCTGATGACGTTTCTCGCTCCCAGGATCGCATGCACGTGCGCATGCACAAGCTTGCGCAGGGGGGTGATTACCCCGGTCGTGAGGACGACGTAGCTGCCGTGCTTGCTTACTGCCATATCCGGAAGGCTGCTGCACTGCCGGGCACGGGGCGACAGGAGGCAGGTGAGCCGGTGGGGGCCTCGCCGGGCGCGTTGTCTGCGTCCCCGGGTTGACGGCGGTCTCACTAGGTGCGCCACGGGGGCCGGCCATGCAAGAGGTCGGTTCTCTCGTGGCTGCTCCTACGGCCCTGCAACAGCAAGAACCCGTAGCCACGCCACTTACTGCCCCGCCCTGCGCGAAGGGCGCTACCGTGGTCTGGTCGGGTGCAAAGCCAGCTCAAGAGGCCGCCGTGATTGCCGGCGACGACGACTTACCAGACGCTAATCTTGCGGAGGCCATTGCTGACGCAGACCGACGTGACGCTGACGATGCTCGTGCGCTCCGGAAGCGCCGTGCTGACGCGGCTGACGACTCTGATGTTCGCTCCCAAGCCTCCGACACTGCTCGGCCGCGGAAGAAGGCCCCTAAGGGGAAATGGGATTCGGCATCCGCCACACGGGCCTCATGAACTCCCCACGTACCCATCGCCCCATGCCGCTGTACCAGGTCTTTCTTGTCGACAACCTGGCAAATCGCAAGATCTTTCAGGTGCGGCGGGTTAGGCATGTCGATGTCGAAGTGGAGCCACTGCGGGCCAAAGGCAGGAGGGCCCAGTGCTTCTCTTGCCAACGGCTCGACCATGTGTCCCGCTACTGTTCGATGCCGCCCCGCTGCGTCAAGTGCGGGACCCAGCATCAGAGCAAGGAATGCTCACTCAGACGTGAGGATAAACCGACGTGCTGTAATTGCAGTGGCGCGCACGTCGCGAGCTACCGTGGATGTCCGGCCTTCCAGCGTGGCCGCCATCCGCACCGTGGCCGGGCTGCCCCTTCCCGCAAGGTGCAGCCTGGCACCAGTTTCGCTGATGCCCTTCCCCTCCGCGGCCTGCTGCCTCCGTTGGTGCTGCGCCGCAGCGGCCTGCCTCATCCGCAGCGGCTGCTGACCCTGCACCCACGCCTGCCTCACCAGCTGCCGCCCCCCGCCGGCGCCGCCGACGGCCGCGGCGTACCGCCCCCGCGACGGCTCGTCCGGCCACTGATGCCCCTCTGGAGCGGCGGCGGCCTGACCCCCAGGCTGTGCCCCCCCCCCCCCCCCCCGACACCGCCTCCTGCGGTTCCGCCGCCGCCTGCTGTTCCTGCTTTGGAGGCCGCCCCAGAGGCCCCAACGGCTGCCGATGACGCTGAGCTCCGTACGCTCCTGCGTTCGTTGAGCCGGCTGCTTGAGCAGCTCCCGGTGCTCGTCACCGCCGTCACGTCCGCCCTCCAGGCCGGCGTTGTTCCTGCTGACCGCCATGGATAATGAGCACGTCCATGGGCTCACGGTGTGCGGTTTCAACGCACGCGGTTTGGTTCCCCAACAAGAGGAATTCCGCCAATTCCTCCGCGATGAGGCGATCGACGTGTGTCTCGTCTGCGAGACGTTTCTGAAGCCTGGTGTGGCCGTCGGGGTGGCGAACTATCGCTGCTACCGCACCGACCGGCCCACCCATGGCGGAGGCACCGCCATCTATGTGAAGGCTTCGCTGAAGCACCATGAAGTCCTGATGCCACCTCTTGCTGCGGTGGAGGCCACTGTGGTGGCTGTCCACCACGGCGGGGGTCATTACCTTCATCGCCGTCTACAGGCCGCCGAGGGGCCATCTACTGGGGGCCGACCTTGATGCCCTGCTGACGCTGCGTGGGAAACTGTTCATTGCGGGTGACCTGAACGCCAAGAGCCCGCAATGGAACTCTCGCGTCACCAACGTCAGTGGGCGGCGCCTTCTTCGCACCACTCAACTTCATGGCGCTGTCGTCCTAGGTCCGTTTGACCACACCTTCTTCCCCGACAGAGGCCAGTCCGACGTGCTCGACGTCGCGGTCCTGAAGGGCGTTGGGCTCTTTACGTCGGCTACCGTCCGCTGTGCCCTGTCGTCCGACCACCTTCCGGTTGTCTACGACATGGACATCGTCGGCGCCTCCCTTCTGCCTGACCGCCGCACCTTCCGCGGCATTGACGAGGCCCGTTTTCGAGATGAACTGCTCGGTCGCTTCGTCGGTGCCCCCGATCCTGCCCTGGAGGGGGCCGATGCTGCGCTGGCCTTTTTTACGCGGCACTCTCTCAGCGCTGCTGCCGCTGCGTCTCCCCGTCAGCTGAGGCGGCCTCGCGTGATGTCCCGGCAGCTTCCGCCGCACGTCTTGGAGGCTATTACCGCCAAAAACCGTCTCTTCCGTGAGTGGCAGCTCACTCGCCAGCCTGCGACCAAGCGCCGCCTCAATCGGGCACGGCGTGAAATCCGGGCCGCTATCGACCAACACCGGAACCGTGACTGGGCTGGCGTTGTGGCCACCCTCACCACGACTGATGGGAGTGCCTGGCGGACCGCCAAGCGCTTCCTCCGCCGCCATCAGCCTGTTCCTCCGCTCCAGGTCGGCGGAGAGGTTGCCTGTGCCCCGGACGCCAAGGCCAACGCCCTCGCCGACGTGTTCGCCGACAACTTCCGCCCGATCGCGGACGTCCTTGATGCCGACCATGTCCGTCTCGTGGAAGACCCCCTCCCGGTTTTCCTTGCCGCCAGGGCTGCTGACGATGTGATCGCACCCATCACCGCCGCTGAGGTTGGACTCCAGTGCCGCCGCCTCAACCCCAAGAAGGCGGGTGGCTCCGATGGTGTCACAAACCGCCTCCTGCAGTTATTGCCACCGGCGATCCATCACTGACTGGCGGACACTTTCAACTGTGTTCTCCGCTCCGGGATCTTCCCTTCCGCGTGGAAGCACGCGGAAGTGGTGGCTATCCCCAAGGCTGGCAAGGATCCGCGTCGGGTGGAGCACTACCGGCCGATCAGCCTGCTCCCGTCTCTCTCCAAGATCTTTGAGAGACTGTACGTGGAGCGGCTGTGGCGCCACGTCACTGCCGAAGGGCTCCTTCCAGCGCAGCAGTTCGGATTCCGGTGGGGCCACTCGACCATGCAACAACATTACGCCTGGTGGAACAGGCGATGCGGGCGCTGGAGTCGAGGGAGTACCTCGGGGCGGTACTCCTCGACGTCTCCAAGGCGTTCGACTGCGTGTGGCACGAGGGCCTCGTGTACAAACTCCTTATGCATGGGGGTCCCGACGTCACACGCCCTTCTGCTGCGGTCCTACCTCGCAGGCCGCACATTCCACGTCCGGGCCGGCGGCGGCACCTCCACTGATCGGCCAATTCGTGCGGGGGTGCCGCAGGGGTCGGTTCTCGGCCCCCTGCTGTACACCTTGTACACCGCTGACGCTCCGCGGGTGGCGCGCGTGGAGTTGGCTCTTTATGCCGACGACACTGCGCTGTTCACCCACAGTATGAACGTGGTCGCGATGTGCCGCCGGCTCCAACTAGCGTGCGACGTCCTGGGGGCGTGGTCCACCAAGTGGCGACTCAAGTTTAACGCCGCCAAGAGCCAGGCGGTCTTTTTCACTCGGAGACGGCTGCCTCCTGACCTGCCGCCTGTCTCGATCTCGGGAGGCCCCATCCCGTGGTCACCGACCAGCACATACCTCGGTGTGACGCTTGACAGGCATCTCACCAGGCTGCCGTACATCCGCGACATCAGGGGGCGATTGGGCGTCTCTGTGCGCTCTACCCGCTGCTGAACCCCTCATCCACGCTCCTCTCCCGGGATGGCCTGACCGTGTACTTGGCCCTCATCCGGCCGGTACTCGAGTACGCCGCTGTTGTGTGGGGGAATGCCGCTCCATCGCACGTTACGATGCTCCAGTGTGTTCAGAACCGGGCGCTGCGGCTCGCTCTCCACAAGCCGCCTCGTTACTCCACAAGGCTCCTTCACGAGGAAGCTGGCGTCCCGTTGCTGCGGGATCGCTTCAGGCAGTCCGCCAGGGTGTTCCATGCCTCTGCAGAACACTCTGGCAGTCGTCTTATCCGCGGACTGGGTCACCAAGTCCACCGCAGGCCAACCACGCGTTGGCCTGATCTGCTGCGGGCGTAGTTTCTCCCGCAGCCTCTATGACGCATTTGACGCAGCGTCCGCCCCCACGCGGCCGCTCCCATAGGCCAATCCTAACCGTGAGGCCCCACAATAGTTCTTGAGGTCCACACAGGAACAGCGGAACAGCAGCTTCGCTGCTTAGCCTGTCTCCCTCCTGGTAGATGTAACCAGAGAATTGCAGTGCAGTGCAGTAGCAGCCAGTCGTCGACTCACCTCGGAAGATGTTCTTCGTAGTTGAGAACGAAACGTGAGGGAGAAGAAGTTCTACAGATCGACCACGGCAATTTAGCCCCGAAGTGTTTACTGATGAAGTGTAGAAAACTGTTCTGACCACGAGTGACACTTGCAAGATATTGAGGACATTGGACAAGTGCCGTCCGTCGTCAAATACAACGGAGTAACCTGCAGGCGTCGCTAGCATCTGCATTTATGTTCAAGCACGTATTTCCATGCTTTTTTGTAGTCCCTGTATTTTAGAGTAATTATGAAGAGGCTTGCACAGGGCACACTTGCGTGGAGAACTGCATAAAACCAGCCTTCGGACTGATGAGTACAACAACAGCCACAGCTGCGCCACTGTAAAGAGCCTTCGAAGCGGGTTTTACTGACACATGTGTGTAACTTGATCAGCTAACAAGATAATAGTGCCTCAAACCACTGTCCCGCCGTCAGGAGAAGGGACTCGGAGATCTCTGCCATGTTGTACCAAATGCAAGTAAACAAACAACTCGAGTACGACTTGAGTTTCTATTATTATGACTTACATGAACGCGCGGTGTCTGTTCTTTTGCACATGTCCGAAAGAACAGACACATATTCTCGTAATTAATACGCCTCGATAGGCTATGAATTCACAGCCATCAGTGTAGTTGCACATTTAAGTTCGACCCCCAGCAGGAATCTAAAATTAATGAGCTCCGAAAACATGGACGGAGACTAGGGTAAGTGGTGGCACAAAGTGGGAATGTGAATAGCCGAGGTGCGTGCTGAGATAGCTCGCACATTTGCGGTGATTACTGCGTCCAGGTCGCGCACTGGGTGCTATAACAGCCTAGTATGCAGGAGATCCCGGGTTCGAGTCCCGGTCCGCCACACATTTTCACTCCACACTGCTGTTTTTGTGATAAAGTCCCGGTGCAGCTGATATCATCCGTTCCTTCCCTTTGCTTTCCTTTCTCCCCGCTAGACCTACAATTTATATAATAGTATTATAACGGTTATACTAAATATGAGTTGTTCCAAATGAGGACACTATTGATATATGCAACAAAGCGATTCTGGACAGACAATAACGCAAGTTGAATTTCATCTCATCTTACCGTAGCACTAGCCTGCAGTATGTTTTTCGGTGTGTCCCTATTTCGTTTTTGACGGATTGGCGGGAAAAATCGTAAATGTTCATTTTTAAGTCCCAAAACTGTTTTAAGTGTACGAGCGTTGAAGCACTTATTACTGCTGAACGGACAAGCATGCTACTGGCAAGGTGTTGTATTTGTATTAATGTCTCTGGTAACTAAGTCACAAAAATATTTTTGTTGTGACGCCACGCTATATGATGAGGAGCTGGAGGAATTAAGAACATCTAGTTAAGTTTGTATCAGATGAAATATGTCACTAAATTAAGGATTTTTCGGCAGGGAGAACGCAGCATGTCACCTCGGACGGAGAGTCATTGACAGATGTAGAAGTAACTTCGGGTGTACCCCATGGAAGTGTGATGTGTCCCTTGTTGTTCATGTTGTATATTAATGATTTTGTGGACAATATTAATATTACCCTCAGACTTCTCGCGAGTGATGTAGTTGTCTTCAACGAAGAACAATCGGAATGAAGCTTCACTAATATTCTGTAAGATCTTCATAAGACTTCGGAGTGGTGCAAATGATTAGCAACTTGCTTTGAATGTTTATAAATGTAAAATTGTGCAGTTTAAAAAACAAAAAACATAGTATCCTCTGAGTATAAATTTAGTGAGTGACACCGGAATCAGTGTAATGTTGATGCATAAAGTTGTTCTGGAAGCGGTGCTGATATTCAAGATAATAAAAGTGGGTTAAAAGCTGTGAGCTATCTTGGGAAGTTATCCTTGCATTACTGAGCAACTGTTTCACCAGGTATCCAGTCTAGTTTACCAAATTGCCAACCAGACTAACATTAATTATAATCTTTTAATAGTCATCTTATGACATAATTTAAATAAATCAGTTTATATTTAGACATTTATTTTAACATTGATCATTGTAGCGTTAAAATTTCAGCATATTAAACTTGATTCAAAACTAAACTGGTGCCTTATTTGGAATCGTCAAAATGTGAGTTTGTAATCTTACGGAACACATCCAATATGGAACCAAGATTGGGAGACTGCATACAGCACTGCATTCATAAAATAACACACGAAGAACGCTCAAACATATGCAAGAGGAAATTAACCACAGCCAATCGATTCAATTTTCACCCAAAGAAGTTACGGTCCTCATGAAATTACCACGCACTGGTATGCTAAATTCATGCTAATTGTCTGTGAAATCTTCTCGAAAAGAATAGCTGAGGGCTACTTTGATTATTACTCCATGTGCTTCACGTGGACAACTTGGTTCACACAAAGAGTGTAACTCCACAATAATTTTGATAATTAAAATAAAGTAGATCGAAAAGCAATTTACAAAAGAAAAACTATCGTCTTACTATTAACCTGATGGGTCAAACAATTGTATAAGCACGTGGTACTGGTCTCACAAAGTACACCACACGTGAGTTAAACATAAAGAAAAGTTGCTATATTGAAAAATATTGTCAAGACGAGACGTTATAATCTCATGCACATTCGCATTTAAGACTGATGATCTTAGTTAGAGTTATGGATCATCAACACGTGGTTCCACTTTACTCACAAAGTAGTGACAAAGCAACTACTGGAAGATATTCTGAACTTCACACTCGAATTACACTCCGTTGAAATTTAAGATAACATAAGATATTTTAGATCTCAACCTGAAATAAAGGTGATTAAATTTTCAGTTAGGCTGAACTTAAGAAATCCATTGTCCTACGGACTTAGCAGACAGGCGCTTAGCCGGAGATCTTACCACTTCAGGCGCTCGCCACGGACAGACTGACCTGGGCTCCTACCAAGGGCGCTTCCGTATACAAAACGAAAGTGACCAGAGGGGCAGCTTCCTATACCAACATGACAAGGGACGGACAAGACCATACCACGAATAGAAACCTCTTTGCTTTTAGAAAGCGTAGTTACCTGTTCCGACATTGGTCCTACTGTTCTCTAGCAGACAGGATTGTCTGCTACCATCAAGCACGCAACTAGAAATATATTTGCTCATTCATCATTTCACACAGAAGGGAAGGGGGATGACAGTATCGTATCATATACACTATATGAAAGAAAGTGCATGTAGGTTCCATATGACACTGTGTGACATGAATTACATATAAAATGTGTTTCAAAGTGTAGTAGTGTGACAGATCGTTCTTGTTTATGTGTAAAAGTAACACGTTCTACTGCTCAGTCTCCTCCCAGATAGAGTCAGAAACGCCACAGTAAATTTAGAAGTGGAATGTATGTCGTAAATGACAACAGATTTAGGAAATCAACATGAAAGGAATCCAACAGAGACCTTTCATCAGTAAACTCATAGAAAGATCTGGGTGCAACACGTCGTAGGGACATGAAATGGAACGATCATATAGGCTCAGTGGTGAGTAAAGCATGTAGCAGACTAGTTTTTTTGGCTGAATACTGGGGAAATGCAATAAGTCTACAAAGGAGGTTGCTTGTAAATCATTCATGCGACCTGTCCTAGAATACTGCTCAAGTGTGCCAGACCCGCACCAAATAGGCCTTAAGAGGATATTGAACCTAAACACAGAAGGGTAGCACTAGTGCTTACAGGTTTGTTTGATCCGCGGGTGAGTGTCCCTGAGATGTTGAAAGAACTAAACTGGTGCACTTGTGAAGATAGACGGAAAGTATCCTGAGAAAGTCTAGTAACAAAGTTACCCAGAAATGGATTTAAATGATAACTCTAGGAATATTCTGCAACCCCTAAATAGGATCGAGAGGATAAGATTAGATTAATCATAGCATGCACAGAGGCATTTAAACAACCATTTTTCCCGCGCTCCGTACATGAACGGCACGAGAAAAAGCCCTAATAACTGGTACAGTGGGACATACAGTCTTGCCATGCGCTTCATAGTGGTTCTAAGAGTATAGATGTAGATGTAGATGTAGAGGCAACAGCTGGCCAGCAATACGGCACCCGTCATCGAGATCTGGGCGCCAGTGCAGCGTTATGAAGGCCTCGAAATGGCGATCGTGAGAATTTAGTCCTGATTTTTTTTATTTTATTTATTTATTTTTTACAGTAAAGATCGATGCTCCAGGTAAGACTGTTTAACTGGGTGGACATTGTATTTGTCTCAGTCGAAAATACTTGAAGTTAGACAGGAAATTTTACGGCGCATATCTCGTAACATTTGAATCAAGAATATAATTGTTGTGCATTGCTAAAGTTCTCATTCTTGTGATTTTTAGTTGGTCCTCCTTAGAAGTGAATGTCGTTATTTGTGATTGCAGAAGTAAATACGTTGCTCTGAAGCCTTTTAATTCAGTTTCGAGTCAGATTAATTACGTGACTTTTTTAAGTGCAATAATTATCTTACGTGTTTATATAATCTCTGTAGACTGAACTTGAACCCACTGTGAACCGTTACGAACTTTTACGTGAATCTCAGGCAGTTAGATCAATATTCTTATCAGGGTTCTTCTACCTAGTAATCCATGCCTACTCTCATGACATTTACATTAGGCCCCTTTAGTTGGAGCTGCACATGGTCCAGGAATTAGAATCTTTTCCCATCCATGTTCGGGAAGGTGGAAAGTGGATTACTAACATCGGTTATAGCATCCTACTGCATCCTACTGCCGACAGCCAAACATCCACATACCCTAGAGCTCTTGCTTTAATTTCTCTGCTAGTAAAAGTCCAGATGTGAGGATAATGTCCTTTATAACCAAGAGAATACAGTATCTCCACTTATTTACTCGTTCTGGATATATTTTATGTGGCACGTCTTAACTGCCTCACCCCACATATTAACCAATGGTTCAAATTCGTTCATATTGTTTATTTTTCCGTAAATAAAATTGCCTTTTCGTTGTCACACGATATCTCTGCTTCCTCCCATGTGACCACAAGATGAAAGACGTCTTAGACTTACGTACATTATCGTTCAAAATCTTCTTTTTCTTGAATTTCCAGGCTGTGTTGTATGTGAACTACGTTATTCTCCGAGAGATAATTATGATAGTAAACAGAGCAGTTGCTTCGACGGATGAAGTGTTTGTGTGTTTGCTGTCTTCATTACAAATCGTGTCCCTCTGAAAGGTTCAGTTAGTAAGAGCTTTGGCTATAAAATGCAAGCTTCCATTTTCGAGTCCCTGTTCAGTGCACAGTTTTAACCTGCCAGGAAGTCTCAAAACTTGTGGATGAAACAGGAAACTGGGTAAGGGTATGTTCCTCATGGTTGGGGAAGAGCAGGTTCTGAGTTCAAACCAGTTCAGTCTCGCTGCTGCTCTAGCGCCTGAAGATAGGCAAACCGCTCTTGAGGAGCGACGAAGGAGTTGCCTGACCCTTAGGCACCACGATGTCGAAGTTTCCGACAGGTACATTTTGAAAGTGCGTGGGAGCCACCGAGGATATTTCGAAATTAGGGGGCGAAGAGTGAGGATTCTTAGACGGACCCTTTGCCGTCTTACTCACGCACATGTTAATGCTGCATCTCCCCACTTCCCTGCACCATCACGCCGTAGGAATGCACGAAACAGGAGCGCTGAAAGAGCATGCAGGGTGTTACAAAAAGGTACGGCCAAACTTTCAGGAAACATTCCTCACAGAAAGAGAAAGAAAATATGTTATGTGGACATGTGTCCGGAAACGCTTATTTTCCATGTTAGAGCTCATTTTATTACTTCTCTTCAAATCACATTAATCATGGAATGGAAACACACAGCAACAGAACGTACCAGCGTGACTTCAAACACTTTGTTACAGGAAATGTTCAAAATGTCCTCCGTTAGCGAGGATAGATGTACCCACGCTCCGTCGCATGGAACACCCTGTATATCTCCTTTACTACTTTGGATAAAGTACAAATTTCTTCGAATTGTTCTGAACGGTCCCGAGTGATTCCACCCTGTATAGCATAATAAACATTGCTGTGCTCCACAGAGGTCAGATCACGTTCAGTAGGGTTGCAGATCCACGATGTCCTTAGAGTAGGCCTGAAACCCCCAGAGCCTGGAAGCAGTTTCGAAAATTGTCAATAACGTCCTCCTGTCGCCCATCACGCTGCAAACTGTGATTTTCTACAGTGAAAAATCTGGGAATTAACGACCCTTTTATGTCACCTACTTAGGCATTTTCGTGTCGATTCTGAACAGCGGAATGTCTGAAATGTTTTCCTCGGCCACCCATAAGAAAACCACGTCATATCAACTATCAACGCTGGGTACCACGGTCCTGACGTCCGTCGCAGAGGTATCAGAAGAATGGGTGAAATATGGATAAAATGGGGTTTGACGGCATTTCCATCCTGTGGCGTTCTGCAGGGTTGTAGTAAAATTTGCTGCCAATGTGAATAACTCAAAGCTCACATGAGTTTCTGAGCTGTGGTCATTTTTTCGGATACTTTGAAGCCTTGCTGTTTGAAGTGTCGCCAAGCCTGAGGGTGACGCTGCAGTGCGCCACGCTTTTGCACCGTTACAGAGTAAGTCTGTAGGCGCCTTTGACCCAAATTCCAAACCTACGCGCCGGAAATGGAGTCAGTTACGGGGTTTCGAAAAATTGATCCTTTAAATTTGTTGCGCAGTGTATATCAACACATTTGAGATAATGCTTTCGCCTTCGTTTATTATGAAAATATGAGTATGTGCTGATTTGAAACGTCCCGACAGATTAAAACTGTGTGTCAAACCGGTCCTGGAACCTGGGACGTTTGTCTTTTGCCGAAAACTGCTCTACCAATTGAGCTATCCAAGCACGATTTACGATCGTCAATCCCTCTCACAGATTTACGCCCATCAGTACCTCATCCCTAACCATCCAAACTTCCAAAAAGTTCTCCTGCATCCTTGTGGAACTAGAACTTCTGGAAAAAAAGGATATTGTGGAGACATGGTTTAGCCATGGCCTGAGGGACTGTTTCCAGGGCGAATTTTCACTCAGCAGCATAGTGTGCGCTGATTTGCAACTTCCTGGCGGATTAAAACTGTATGCCGGACCGGGTCTCGAACCAGTGACTTTTGACATTTGTGGGCAAGTGTTCTACCGACTGAGTTATCTAGCGATGTCTCCGCAATATCCTTTCTTCCAGGTATGCTAGTACCGTAAGGTCACAGAAGAACTTCTACGAATTTTAGAAAGTAGGAGAGGAAAGAAGGAAGATTGGGTTTAACGTCCCGTCAACATCGAGCTCAACACAGGAGATGAGGCAATGCAGAAATAAAGATAAGAATCGTTCTTGGATAGCTCAGTCGGCAAAGCACCCTCCCTTGAAATGCAGAGGTCTCTGTTTCGAGTCCTGGTCCGGCAAAAAGTTGTCATCTGCCAGGAAGATTCAAGAGACCACACATTCCCTTTTTTTTGGTCATCAGTCTACTGACTGGTTTGATGCGGCCCGCCAAGAATTCCTTTCCTGTGTTAATCTCTTCATCTCAGAGTAGCACTTGCAACATACGTCCTCTATTATTTGCTGGATGTATTCCAATCTCTGTCTTCCTCTACAGTTTTTGCCCTCTACAGCTCCCTCTAGTACCATGGAAGTCATTCCCTCATGTCTTAGCAGATGTCCTATCATCCTGTCCCTTCTTCTTATCAGTGTTTTCCACATATTCCTTTCCTCTCCGATTCTGCGTAGAATCTCCTCATTCCTTACCTTTTCAGTCCACCTAATTTTCAACATTCGTCTATAGCACCACATCTCAAATGCTTCGATTCTCTTCTGTTCCGGTTTTCCCACAGTCCATGTTTCACTACCATACAATGCTGTACTCCAGACGTACATCCTCAGAAATTTCTTCCTCAAATTAAGGCCGGTATTTGATATTAGTAGACTTCTCTTGGCCAGAAATGCCTTTTTTGCCATAGCCAGTCTGCTTTTAATGTACTCCTTGCTCCGTCCGTCATTGGTTATTTTACCGCCTAGGTAACAGAATTCCTTAACTTCATCGACTTCGTGACCGTCAATCCTGATGTTAAGTTTCTCGCTGTTCTCATTTCTACTACTTCTCATTACCTTCGTCTTTCTCCGATTTACTCTCAAACCATACTGTGCACTCATTATACTGTTCATTCCGTTCAGCATATCATTTTTAATTCTTCTTCACTTTCACTCAGGATAGCAATGTCATCAGCGAATAGTATCATTTATATCCTTTCACCTGTATTTTAATTCCACTCCTGAACCTTTCTTTTATTTCCATCATTGCTTACTCGATTTACAGATTGAAGAGTAGGGGCGAAAGGCTACAGCCTTATCTTACTCCCTTCTTAATACGAGCACTTCGTTCTTGATCGTTCACTCTTATTATTCCCTCTTGGTTGTTGTACATATTGTATATGACCCGTCTCTCCCTATAGCTTACCCCTACTTTTTTCAGAATCTTGAACAGCTTGCACCATTTTATATTGTCGAACGCTTTTTCCAGGTCGACAAATCCTATGAACGTGTCTTGATTTTTCTTTAGCTTTGCTTCCATTATTAGCCGTAACGTCAGAATTGCCTCTCTCGTGCCTTTACTTTTCGTAAAGCCAAACTGATTGTCACCTAGCGCATTCTCAATTTTCTTTTCCATTCTTCTGTATATTATTCTGGTAAGCAGCTTCGATGATTGAGCTGTTAAGATGATTGTGCGATAATTCTCGCACTTGTCAGTTCTTGCCGCCTTCGGAATTGTGTGGATGATGCTTTTCCGAAAGTCAGATGGTATGTCGCCAGACTCATATATTCTACACACCAACGTGAATAGTCCTTTTGTTGCCACTTCCCCTAATGATTTTAGAAATTCTGATGGAATGTTATCTATCCCTTCTGCCTTATTTGACCGTAAGTCCTCCAAAGCTCTTTTATATTCCGATTCTAATACTGGATCCCCTATCTCTTCTAAATCGACTCCTGTTTCTTCTTCAATCTCTTCTATCTTCTTCAATCTCTTCTATCACCTCAGACAAATCTTCACCCTCATAGAGGCTTTCAATGTATTCTTTCTACCTATCTGCTCTGTCCTCTGCATTTAACAGTGGAATTCATGTTACCTCCGCTGCATTTAATGTCACCAAAGGTTGTTTTGACTTTCCTGTATGCTGAGTCTGTCCTTCCGACAATCAAATCTTTTTCGATGTCTTCACATTTTTCCTGCAACCATTTCGTCTTAGCTTCCCTGTACTTCCTATTTATTTCATTCCTCAGCGACTTGTATTTCTGTATTCCTGGTTTTCCCGGAACATGTTTGCACTTCCTCCTTTCATCAATCAACTGAAATATTTCTTCTGTTACCCATGGTTTCTTCGCAGCTACCTTCTTTATACCTATGTTTTCCTTCCCAACTTTTGTGATGGCCCTTCTTAGAGACGTCCATTCCTCTTCAACTGTGTTGCCTACTGCGCTATTCCTTATTGCTGTATCTATAGCGTTAGAGAACTTCAAACGTATCTCGTCATTCCTTAGAACTTCCGTATCCCACTTCTTAGCGTATTGATTCTTCCTGACTAATGTCTTGAACTTCAGCCTACTCTTCATCACTACTATATTGTGATCTGAGTCTATATCTGCTCCTGAGTACGCCTTACAATACAGTATCTGATTTCGGAATCTCTGTCTGACCATGATGTAATCTAATTGAAATCTTCCCGTATCTCCCGGCCTTTTCCAAGTATACCTCCTCCTCTTGTGATTCTTGATCAGGGTATTCGCTATTACTAGCTGAAACTTGTTACAGAACTCAATTAGTCTTTCTCCTCTTTCATTCCTTGTCCCAAGCCCATATTCTCCTGTAACCTTTTCTTCTACTCCTTCCCCTACAACTGCATTCCAGTCACCCATGACTATTAGATTTTCGTCCCTCTTTACATACTGCATTACCCTTTCAATATCCTCATACACTTTCTCTATCTGTTCATCTTCAGCTTGCGACGTCGGCATGTATACCTGAACTATCGTTGTCGATTCTGATTAGAACAACCCGATCACTGAACTGTTCACAGTAACACACCCTCTGCCCTACCTGCCTATTCATAACGAATCCTACACCTGTTATACCATTTTCTGCTGCTGTCAATATTACCCGATACTCATCTGACCAGAAATCCTTGTCTTCCTTCCACTTCACTTCACTGACCCCTATTATATCTAGATTGAGCCTTTGCAATTTACCTTTTCAGATTTTCATGTTTCCCTACCACGTTCAAGCTTCTGACATTCCACGCCCCGACTCGTAGATCATTATCCTTTCGTTGATTATTCAGTCTTTTTCTCATGGTAACCTCCCCCTTGGCAGTCCCCTCCCGGAGATCCGAATGGGGGACTATACCGGAATCTTTTACCAATGGAGAGATCATCATAACACTTCTTCAACTACAGGCCACATGTCCTGTGGATACACGTTACGTGTCTTTAATGCAGTGGTTTCCATTGCCTTCTGCATCCTCCTGTCGTTGATCATTGCTGATTCTTCCGCCTTTAGGGGCAATTTCCCACCCCTAGTACAAGAGAGTGCCCTGAACCTCTATCCGCTCCTCCGCCCTCTTTGACAAGGCCGTTGGCAGAATGAGGCTGACTTCTTATGCCGTAAGTCTTCGGCAGCCAATGGTGATTATTTATCAAAATTTGATTATGAATCAAAGACGCTACCCCTAGCCCACGGGTCCATTCCACTACGGAGTGAAAATTCATTCGGAATAGGTCCTATTGTGTCAATGTTTTCAAAAACAATACTTGTTTGCAACTGCTACGCCATAAATTTGAAACATATTACAAGATCAGTAAAAATATTTTCATTGTTTATATACAACATAAACATAAAAGATAATACTGTACACTATCTGATAACACTCACTTTAAAAAGAAGTAAACGATGGCACAGCAATGGCAAAATTCGTGTGTCTAATTCATGGCTCTGAGTACTATGGGACTTAACGTCAGAGGTTATCAGTCCCCTAGAACTTAGAACTACTTAAATATATCTAACCTGAGGACATCACACACATCCATGCCCGAGGCAGGATTCGAACCTGCGACCGTAGCGGTCCCGCGGTCCCAGACTGTAGCGCCTAGAACCGCTCGGCCACACCGGCCGGCCCTATTTTGAACATAACTAATTTCATAACATATGTGTCGTTATTAAAATAAGGTAATATATGACGAATACCTGCTTAGCTGTAAGAGATGGATTGATCTTCATGAATAAATCAATAAGTAAAATAAATGAGCCACTGAACAACAATGTTAATTTTTTCACTTGCAAGTGAGCTCAATCTCCTTCACTGTAATGTGGGAGAATAATAGTGGTGATCATACTGTAGAAGCAGTAGTACAGTTGATGTTGGCGAAAGGATCCTAAGTTCCATAATCCGGCTGTAGCGACTGTACAGCTGCGTTTCAAGAAGCACGACATCGACACCTTCCAACCATGTGTTCATTATTTTCGTTTTTTAATATGGTATCAGATATTTCTCACGTCGTTCTTTCAGAAGTGTAAGCTGCTGTGAATCAGACTACGCTCTGATAGTCTTTGGTCGTTTGCAGTACGGAGCTCTGTCTTGGACGACTCCTGCGAGAAGGTAGCGCAGGCAACCCGCAGCGCGCTGATAGCCGTAGCAAATCTGCCGCGCAGCTGGAATTCTAGACTTCCCAGCCGGCTGAGAGGATGACCCGAGAGTGCTTCTGTACGACAAGGTGGATAATAGCACATCATTATAGCTACGCCTGCCTCGAAAAAATCATCAAAACAGGAACTACAGAAAATAGAAAATATCAAACAGCACATACAGTAGGATATTGCGATACGGGAAGGCAAAGTCTGAGGTATTTATTATTCCTTTTATCAGTTCGGCCTATATCTACACAAGTGAGTTACACCAGGTGGAACATACTGTCCACACAATGTTGCTTCTCTCAACGAAGGTCCTTTATTATTAATAATACTTTGTTTGGCTCTTAAAGAGCTCATAGAACCATTACATAGCTTTAGTCTTCTTGTGCATCCTCTTAAGGTAAAATACCTGAGAACTGCTGGAAAAATACTAACGATTTTTATAAATTAGTTTTGAAAACGTTACTGGACATATCAGTGATCCAAACAAAGTCTTTGAAAATAATTATGGCAGCCTAGATCGCAAGGCAAATTTATTAAAAGGTGACCAGTTTCGATCATCACATAATCATCATCAGAGCTACAGCCATTTTGATGGACAATCGCTGCTTATGGAACAGGAACCACTGAATGACGATAGTGAACTGAGAGCAGTTGAGTACCGTCGTTTTCTCTTTTACTACTGTTATTTTTCTTTATAGGAAATAATGCAACGTAGCAGTAAAATTCAAAGAATTCATTTCGAAGTTTTGATTTTTAATGATGTGGCAGACTCAGATTTCCACTTCTGTCTCCAGTTTCCAAATCATCCTTCAGGTAATTCGGATAGGGATAGCATTCGCCTTATCGCGCACTTATTCCAATTTTAAAACCCACAGATGTTTCTTCTAACACTTTGACTTTGTGTTTTGCACTTACTGCCGTTTGCTGGGTCATATTACTAGTTTTATTGTCCACGGAAAACAATTAGAATATCTGAAACACAGAAAATCCATCAGCTGAGTCGGTCTTAAACATAGAAAATTAGGGTGCTTTCCATGGAGTTCTGTTTCTTATTAATGCGTCAAGATGCATATGAATGTTTCCATTTAAATTCAGCCCGATGTTTTCAATTTTTTTATTTACACTACATTGAAAAAGGCTCGTATGTGAGTATTAATGAGTTCTACGTCTGCCCCGTCTTTCTTTTTCGGGAGTGGAATGATCGACACTTAGATTTCGTGTGCTTAACATTGTCTCCATTATATTATCCAAAATTTCCTTTAACGTTGTTGTTGTTGTGGTCTTCAGTCCTGAGACTGGTTTGATGCAGCTCTCCATGCCACTCTATTCAGTGCAAGCCTCTTCATCTCCCAGTACCTGCTGCAACCTACATCGTTCTCAATCTGCTTAGTATATTCATCTCTTGGTTACCCTCTACGATTTTTACCCTCTACGCTGCCATCCAATAATAAATTGGTGATCCCTTGATGCCTCAGAACATGTCCTACCAACCGATCCCTTCTTCTGGTCAAGTTATGCCACAAACTTCTCTTCTCCCCAATCCTATTCAATACCTCCTCATTAGTTATGTGATCTACCCATCTAATCTTCAGCATTCTTCTGTAGCACCACATTTCGAAAGCTTCTATTCTCTTCTTGTACAAATGATTTATTGTCCATGTTTCACTTCCATACATTGCTACACTCCATACAAATACTTTCAGAAATGACTTCCTGACACTTAAATCTATACTCGATGTTAACAAATTTCTCTTCTTCAGAAACGCTTTCCTGGCCATTGCCAGTCTACATTTTATATCCTCTCTACTTCGACCATCATCAGTTATTTTGCTCCCCAAATAGCAATACTCCTTTACTATTTTGTCTCATTTCCTAAACTAATTCCCTCAGCATCACCCGACTTAATTTGACCACATTCCATTAGCGTAGGTAAATGTTTTGTATTAGTGTGATTCCATAGTTAAGGAATATGATTTCAATACGACGTACTGAGGTAAGATGTTCTGCACCATGATAACGCACTTGCTATTCCTAAGCATTCTCTGAAACCAATACGTCCTTGATCACCCATGCATCGAATGTTAATTGTACTATCACTGCAAGTGATGTGTATTATGGAGACTTCATAATTCTTCAATGATTGCCCCTACTTGCATTTCCTAAATTTCGTTACTACCAGCTGATCTTTTGGACCTCGGAATAGAATAGGTTTGAAGGCAATATAGTTAATGAGGCTTTCCATCATGTTTGCATTTATATCATTTTGTCACAGACTTTTCTTCAAATTCATCAGCATGTGTTTCTTTTAATTCTATTTTACATGCAAACAAGCTCAGTCGCTTATGTTTTCTTCTGTTGATAATTTCACATTCACGCCATCATCTCTGTTTACGTGGTGCAATAATGTCTTTAAAAGTGTGCACGATTTACTATAACCTGTACCAGACGTAATTTAATCACTATCACTTCCTGCCCGTCCATTTGTGAATTTTTCTCTGTCATAATATCTACTCCCAATAACAATCATCAACAGATCCTCTGCTATGAGAAACGTAAACTCTATCACATTATTGTCAAACTATAATTCCAGACAGTCCTCCACTTTGACTGCGCTGATCATACAGTCGACCAGTTGTGCAGAGCTCCAATTTTCCGCGCTTAGATTTCTTTCGAATCTCTTCTTTTGGGGTTTGTGTGCCAGTCAGATTATTCGGTTTTTTCGTGCTATCCTAATTTCTCTTTAACGTCTGTAACAACTATAAGCTAGTCTTTGTGTATTGCCTATCGACTGTTTCTTCTCCACTAGCTGCTTTAATGAGTTTGATAATGAGAATCATTTCTTTTACTTATTATCTCCCTCGTTAATTTGAGTCAGAATGTTTTATATTGAAAGTTGTGTCTGTGTACCTTTCAACTGTTTTTACACAGTTTGAAATATGATCGAAATATTCGACTAACATTTTACTTCTACTCTGCGTATTTATTCCTACAGGTTTTCTTTACTTGTTGGATTATTATTGAGAGTTTGTTTTCTGATGCTATGTAAAGTGTTAAGTTCTTATTTTCCTAGAAACACTGCTCCATTGATTTAAGATAAACATATCAAATTTTTAGATTTGAGTTTTAGCATGTGATTGACTCTTTGTCTTCCAATATGGGGAACTTAAATTCATAAAATAATCGTTTCTATTGATTCACTACTTTCAGCCCCTTCTATTCAGATTTTTCTGGATCTTCTTACACTTATTTAGTCCCAACATCTATTTTTTTAGATCTTTTCAGCGATAACTATTTTCAGATACACTGAGTTTCTGATATCTGAGTTCCTTCTTTTACGAGAATTGGAAATTGAATTTTTCGTTTGTTCTTTTTGTGTTGCATAAGTTCCGGTTATCTGTTGCTTATGAATGGGTCTGGGTATGGAATGAAATTTATCTTTATAGAGGTGAAAATTGTGCTCTATATCAATTTTCTTTGTCCGCATTTCCCTTGATGACTTCTATTTTTCTGTATAAGCAGTTTCACCGAGTTTGAATTCACCTAGGAGTTTCTTTGGTGTTTTTAAAGCTCACTGTTTAACTTGTGCAGCTTGGCTTAAGTCGAAATAAAAGGCGTATTTTTATTCATATGGACTCGTCAGTTGACGTACAGATTAGTTTCCAACAGATCTATGATGGTATTTCTCTTTTCCAGTTTGGTAAGAATTGCCACGATTCAGTCGGATTTTATGAATTCCAGTAGTTCTCAGAAGACCTGTACCCCTTGTGACAATAAATGGTCGACACATAATAGCTAAGTTACACTGAACCCACCTTTCTGGGAAAGAGACAGGTTTAAATTAAATTCCTTGCTAAAGTTCTTTTTCTTTATTTTTTCACGATAAACTAATTTTTCAAGTGTGGCATGTCATATAATGTGTGTTTACTGCGTTCGTGTTGTGCGGTGTGTGGGTCGAGTGGTGTTTAGCAGTCGTTCGTGTGAGCTGGCTGGCACACTCGCGAACTCAATACACAAATGACCAAACAAGCACTTCTGTGTCTTGATAGAGAACAACGCAATCGTACAATGTTACAATGATAATTATTCATACTGCTTAATGCTAATGCAGCTGAAGGCTCATTGTCAACAAAATAAATTTCAATTAAATTCTTATAATAGAAATGTACCCCACTACCTTCCCAGATTAAAAGGAAAGAATATGTTTCTCTTAACGGTCCCTGTGTTTCATTAGAAACACAGTGAGAGTGCAATTCAGTGGCCTAGAATCCTCTGACGACATTTATTGTAATGGAAAGGGTCGCCTCATCAGAACGTTATGGGAAGAAATGATGGACTCAGGAAGAGTTATCTCCAAAATACCAATTTATTTGTCCTCAGTCAATACTGTTCAAGTTCAGGTTGAATTAATTTACGCTTAGTGTCATCAAAAGGTAAATATCTATGTACGTATAATGTCAAAATTTTTCTGTAACAACGGCGTGATAATATTCAAATTGAGAAACACTGTACATGTGTGTAAGGTAACTCATTGCTCTTTCGAAGACTGTACATTGAGATGCGAATCACTTCCCAATGTCAGGGCAACTCACAAAGGCCCATATACTGGATAGCGTCGACTCTTGATCCCAGTGTGAGAGAGAATTATCGATAAAAAGCAATCACAAGATGCGAAACAGACTCGCAAATTACGAGCTATGCAGAGTAAAGACAACACTAAAGAAGCACCAAACTGAATCCAGGCAACGAACAGCGACTTTCCAGCGGTGAGACTTGAACAGTCACCGTGTACTCACCCCAAAGCGGCTACTGAATGACCGATCTGTCTGACGCGCTCCTCAAAATAACAGTGGACATTGCGAGGTCTACCACAATGACAACTGAAAATTTACCTCTATCTTACCACATCCAGGGAGAGCTTGTAGAATTCACTCCTCGAGTACTTGTATTCTCTGTTAATGAATGAAAGATTGAGAGTGTACTGGCTCTCACCTTATAATTGACTGAAAGGTGTCTGGGTGTGAAAATGCAGCTCGCTTCCCGTGCTGTTTAAGGAAACACAGCAGTGGCTCTTTCTCTGCATCTATGTCTGTAACCTTTTGTGCAGTTATCTCAGGAATTCACGTGGCTCTCACTATCCTAGTACTCTGGCTTAGGAGATACACAAGAACTGTCTGTTGAAGTTCCGGGTGGAAAACCTGGCTTCTCACTATCGGCTATTCAGCGCCTAAAGCTTGCATCTGGTTCTTCTCGCCACGTTCCGATAAGTGGGAAAAGCACAAACTAAAGCGCCAGGATTCACAAGTCCTGCTCTTCCATTAAGAGAGTTTACGAGAATACAGAACAAAATGATTATATATATTGTAGAGTAGAGTCGTTTAACGAACCGGTGTAGTTACATCATTTTAAAGATCTGGATAGTTCACTGATAAAACAACAATTAAACAAACACAGATATGAGGAATGCAACAAATAAAGGGTCATGTCCGACCACTCGAAGCACTGATTAGGTACACGACACAAAAGGGAGCAGAATTGTTTCGTACAGAACGTGCCGTCGTTTTCCACACAAGTATTCATCTCGTATAATCTTTTGGGTTTAAATTGCCATCGGTCTAGAGTTAATTACTTACACAGCACGAACTAGACTGAGACAAGACTGCCGAAGAAATTGTATAATTTCTTATTTAAGGAACTATGAAATATTTCGCTTCACATAATTTGAGGCAGAAAAGCCAGCAGGTCTTGTACTTGAAGAACTTATTTCGTATTCCGAACAAGAATAGTTCACATCCCCGGTCAGCCGTTCACTTCTAAATGATATCCCGTAGTTTCCCTGAATTATTCCGTGTGAATACTGGTAAGATTCCTTCACAAACGCCGCGCCCGAGTAGCCCCTGCAGCTTTGTCCAACTGTGACCTTGTATTTCGCCTCTAGTGATCTTGAGTTCAACTGGGCTTTGGAATCTACACTTCTCTTAATTGCTGTGGCGCGTTAATCTGTTCACGTAAAAATTTGTTCTAAGTCGTGTCTCCCTACCACTTTCGCGCAACGACGTTCTGAGTGTGTTTTTTAGGGAATTGACTAGTTTGAACCTGGGACCTGTTGCTGGTAAGGAGACGCCAGACCACACATGACATGTAGAGTTCAGAAGAGTTCAGTGAGACTAGCGATGATATAATCAAATACTTAATGATTTCAGCGTCAGCTCCACTGCACTCCCTGTAAAAGAATCTTAATACTAACTAAATTTAGTTGAAGGGGTTCAAGGCTTTCCTATTTTTAGTTAGCTGGTAAAATAACGTCGAAAAAGCAGTTAAGTTTACCACTGGAAATTTTATTCTACGCACAAAACATTGTTTATGAATTGCACTATTGATAAAAGGAAATATTTTAATACAGGATGATAAAAACCAACTGCGTTCAACAAAAATGTGAATGAATATTCCCTGAATGGGTTTCCAAGTTCTACAGTGGATCGAAGGATGACCTATGCCATATCTCATCTATAATCTAGATTTAAGTTAAGTTTCATAAAAGAGAAAACTATCAAAATGGTCTACAGTGACCCTCAACTATCTTTAATTACTTATCTAACTTGTCGTAAATTACAGTGGCTGATGTGGCTTCTCAATAATTGTATAACAGAATAATCATCGCGTTTCAGATTTCAACTTCACGTAGCAAATGTGAATACCATGAGTTTTAATTGACGATCGACACTAGTATTACGCAAAACAGGGGTGTAACAGATGAGACTTCTGCAGTTCTGAGTGAAGCCTTGTGCGCTCAAAAATGCGGCATCGCGTGCGTTCATTACCTTGTTGGTGTTTAGGCAGCGTCAGGGGGCGGCGGGCGGCACGGCTCCACGCATCTCGCCGCCTCGGAAGCAACTCTCTCCTAACGTCTCCTTACTACAATTCACCGAAGTTGGTTTAAAAAAAGCTATCTGGCTGTGTTTTCAACTGACCAATCAGGGTCTCAATGTTAACCTTAAGCTCCGCCTACAAAATTCTGTCTATCCAATGAGAAACATTATACTTTTCGTGGCGGGGCAATGTTTTTAACGTTTGCAACGTAACAGAGACTTGTTGTCTCTTATAGAATAAACTAATGCACAATACAGTGGCTTAGTCTAGTATCAGTAATATAAAAATTAACCTTTCAAAGAAACGCCACAGATAACATGAGATATAAATATCGCGCTGTAACACAAAATCATATACTGTCATTGAGAGAGTAACTGACAACATTAATCATGCTCAGCATAGAAGAAATGTGTTTGTTCCCTCTATCTGCTGTACACTAACGACAGCACGTTATAAATGAATTATCGCTGCAGAGTACCTCTGCAGGAATGCCAGGTGACCAAAATGACAAGAAATAAACATAAGTTTGGCAATCGATAGCGGGGAGCAGTGAAAAAGTACATCGCTGGCTCTGCTGGATGTACACAGATTGAACATCTCGTTTAGTTAACGTCGTGCGATAGACAGGAACCTTTAAGGGGACCACAACGTGGTTCATATAAATAAAATCGATTTTCGGTTTAATAGTATTTCGATAGACTAAGGTTTTATTTAAGTACTCTGAAAAGGATTTTGCTGAAAAAAAAAAAGTTCGAGCCTTTCAAGAGCATTTTCCTACCACGTGTTTATATGTGCCAAGCCCACTTTCTGTCACCCACTTTTCTGCATATATTTTAGATCTTTACATCCCCTACATTGCACTTTAGGGATTTTTTTGACTCCCGAGTGTGTTGGCTATCCTTGGAATGTAACGGTCGGTATTCTTTTGTTTCTGCTGTTTGTAAACAACGCTCTTTCAAACACGCGGTTGGTTTTGTTCAAGTGCGATTGCGAGAATTTGTTATACTTACGTTTTCAGTGCTTGTTTACGTGTGTTTTGTTGTGTTTATTGAAGATGACGAAACGTGAAGGCATTTTTAAGAAACGACAATTTAGAGGAAACAAGTTTAGAAAGCTTTCTGTACAAGAGGTTATGTCGCCTGGCAACGATGTTTCTAATTGCAATTCTTCAACATGTGCATCATCAAAGAAGCTCTCACCATTTCAAGAGAGTTACAACGAATTTGCTGTAAGTGACAAGGGGTGCAGTAACATTGTTATAAATTTGAGAATATTATCATATGTAATTTCTAAATTTGTACAATGTAGACAGTTTGGTGAGTCACTGAGTGTGAAAATTTGTGAGAGCGCCAGTGGGAGAAAAGGCCTAGCAATTGCTTTGGATTTAATTTGCACTAAATGCTCAGCTGTGATTTCATTTACGAGTTCTTCAAAAACCAGATGCAAGTGGCTCTTATGAAATCAATACTGGATTAAATTATGCCTCGCGATCCATTGACAAGGTCATGACTGCAGGGAGAACATTTTGTTCAGTGATCAACTTACATAAACCTCCAAATAAATTTGAAAAACTGACTGCAATGTTAGAGAAAGATGCATGTGAGGTCAGTGAGGAAAGCATGAAATTGGCTGCTAGGGAAGCAGCTTATTCTCGGCTTACCTGGTGATGAAAATTACTGTATAGCCAGATTTTTCAAACGACTTTTCCAGTTGCGACGCCACCGCACGAATAAATTTTTGATTGTTGCTTAATACGATCCTTAGTTTTTTTTTTTAAATTGATCAGTTTTAAAAGTGTGCATCAGATAAAATTGCACATCATTCTTAGAGAGCTTTATTGTGGCCACATGGAATGCTACGATCTAACACTAAAGGAAAAACTGACAGTACTTACATTGTGCACAATGGGATTTTTTTTTCAGTATATGCTCGGTTTGATGGCCACGCAGTACGTGTCATGTCAAACACCAACCTGCCTACCCACCTACCATCAATAGTCTAAAATAAGGATAGCTTTGAATTTATGGGCAATTCTATAGTCTATACTTGAATCGTTGCTGGTACTGTGCTTCATGAACCATGGACCTTGCCGTTGGTGGGGAGGCTTGCGTGTCTTAGCGATACAGATAGCCATACCGTAGGTGCAACCACAACGGAGGGGTATCTGTTGAGAGGCCAGACAAACGTGTGGTTCCTGAAGAGGGGCAGCAGCCTTTTCAGTAGTTGCAGGGGCAACAGTCTGGATGATTGAGTGGTCTGTCCTTGTAACACTAACCAAAACGGCCTTGCTGTGCTGGTACTGCGAACGGGGAAATTACAGCCGTACTTTTTCCCGAGGGCAGGCAGCTTTTGTGTATGGTTAAATGATGATGGCGTCCTCTTGGGTAAAATATTCCGGAAGTAAAATAGTCCCCCATTTGGATCTCTGGGCGGGGACTACTCAAGAGGACGTCGTTATCAGGAGAAAGAAAACTGGCGTTCTACGGATGACAGCGTGGAATGTCAGATTCCTTAATCGAGCAGGTAGGTTAGAAAATTTAAAAAGGGAAATGGATAGGTTAAAGTTAGATATAGTGGGAATTAGTGAAGTTCGTTGGCAGGAGGAACAAGACTTCTGGTCAGGTGAATACACGGTTATAAACACAAAATCAAATAGGGGTAATGCAGGAGTAGGTTTAATAATGAATAGGAAAATAGGAATGCGGGTAAGCTACTATAAACAGCATAGTGAACGCATTATTGTGGCCAAGATAGATACGAAGCCCACACCTACCACAGTAGTACAAGTTTATATGCCAACAAGTTCTGCAGATGATGAAGAAATTGAAGAAATGTATGATGAAATAAAAGAAATTATTCAGATAGTGAAGGGAGACGAAAATTTAATAGTCATGGCTGACTGGAATTCGTCAGTAGGAAAAGGGAGAGAAGGAAACGTAGTAGGTGAATATGGATTGGGGGTAAGAAATGAAAGAGGAAGCCGTCTGGTAGAATTTTGCACAGAGCACAACTTAATCATAGCTAACACTTGGTTCAAGAATCATAAAAGAAGGTTGTATACATGGAAGATGCCTGGAGATACTGAGAGGTTTCAGATAGATTATATAATGATCAGACAGAGATTTAGGAACCAGGTTTTAAATTGTAAGACACTTCCAGAGGAAGATGTGGACTCTAACCACAATCTATTGATTATGAACCGTAAATTAAAATTGAAGAAACTACGAAAAGGTGGTAATTTAAGGAGATGGGACCTGGATAAACTGACTAAACCAGAGGTTGTACAGAGTTTCAGGGAGAGCATAAGGGAACAATTGACAAGAATGGGGGAAAGAAATACAGTAGAAGAAGAATGGGTAGCTTTGAGGGATGAAGTAGTGAAGGCAGCAGAGGATCAAGTAGGTAAAAAGACGAGGGCCAATAGAAATCCTTGGGTAACAGAAGAAATATTGAATTTAATTGATGAAAGGAGAAACTATAAAAATGCAGTAAATGAAGCAGGCAAAAAGAAATACAAACGTCTCAAAAATGAGATCGACAGGAAGTGCAAAATGGCTAAGCAGGGATGGCTAGAGGACAAATGTAAGGATGTAGAGGGTTATCTCACTAGGGGTATTATAGATACTGCCTACAGGAAAATTAAAGAGACCTTTGGAGAAAAGAGAACCACTTGTATGAACATCAAGAGCTCAGATGGGAACCCATTTCTAAGCAAAGAAGGGAAAGCAGAAAGGTGGAAGGAGTATATAGAGGGTCTATACAAGGACGATGTACTTGATGACAATATTATGGAAATGGAAGATGATGTAGATGAAGACGAAATGGGAGATATGATACTGCGTCAAGAGTTTGACAGAGTAATGAAAGACCTGAGTCGAAACAAGGCCCCCGGAGTAGACAACATTCCATTAGAACTACTGACAGCATTGGGAGAGCCGGTCCTGACAAAACTCTACCATCTGGTGAGCAAGATGTATGAGACAGGCGAAACACCCTCAAACTTCAAGAAGAATATAATAATTCCAATCCCAAAGACAGCAGGCGTTGACAGATGTGAAAATTACCGAACTATCAGTTTAATAAGTCACAGCTGCAAAATACAAACGCGAATTCCTTATAGATGGGTGGAAAAACTAGTAGAAGCCGACCTCGGGGAAGATCAGTTTGGATTCCGTAGAAATACTGGAACACGTGAGGCAATACTGACCCTACGACTTATCTTAGAAGCTAGATTAAGGAAAGGCAAACTTACGTTTCTAGCATTTGTAGACTTAGAGAAAGCTTTTGACAATGTTGACTGGAACACTCTCTTTGCACTCTCTTTGAAATTCTGAAGGTGGCAGGAGTAAAATTCAGGGAGCGAAGGGCTATTTACAATTTGTACAGAAACCAGATGGCAGTCATAAGAGTCGAGGGGCATGAAAGGGAAGCAGTGGTTGGGAAAGGAGTGAGACAGGGTTGTAGCCTCTCCCCGATGTTATTCAATCTGTATATTGAGCAAGCAGTAAAGGAAACAAAAGAAAAATTTGGAGTAGGTATTAAAATTCATGGAGACGAAGTAAAAACTTTGAGGTTCGCCGATGACATTGTAATTCTGTCAGAGACGGCAAAGGACTTGGAAGAGCAGTTGAACGGAATGGACAGTGTCTTGAAAGGAGGATATAAGATGAACATTAACAAAAGCAAAACGAGGATAATGGAATGTAGTCAAATTAAATCGGGTGATGCTGAGGGAATTAGATTAGGAAATGAGACACTTAAAGTAGTGAAGGAGTTTTGCTATTTAGGAAGTAAAATAACTGATGACGGTCGAAGTAGAGAGGATATAAAATGTAGACTGGCAATGGCAAGGAAAGCGTTTCTGAAGAAGAGAAATTTGTTAACATCGAGTATAGAGAATAGAAGCTTTTGAAATGTGGTGCTACAGAAGAATGCTGAAGATTAGTTGGGTAGATCACATAACTAATGAGGAGGTATTGAATAGAATTGGTGAGAAGAGAAGTTTGTGGCACAACTTGACTACAAGAAGGGATCGGTTGGTATGACATGTTATGAGGCATAAAGGGATCACCAATTTAGTATTGGAGGGCAGCGTGGAGGGTAAAAATCGTGGAGGGAGACCAAGAGATGAATACCCTAAGCAGATTCAGAACGATGTAGGTTGCAGTAGGTACTGGGAGATGAAGAACATAGAGTAGAATGGAGAGCTGCATCAAACTAGTTTCAGGACTGAACACCACAACAACAACAACAACAGGTACCCTATAATAGACGAGTTGGCAGGATATTATAGTTCGTAATTTATCATTATATCAATCATGATAAGCATATAACAATATGGATTACATTTAGTATGGCGTATAGTATTTAACAGCAGTTGTGACAAAAACAGTCAAAAGGGTGATAGCTATTGCAGTATCTTTTTCATATTTATACTGCGACGACCGGAACATTCTGTCGTTTATGAATAACTGTTGAAGGCACGCCTCTTTGCAGCCTGAAACTTTAAATTTAATGCCTCTGATCAGCAGGTAGGCAATAACTCAGCATTCGACGCCAAAGCGCATCTAGGGAAGTAGATACCTGAATATTTCCTTTACATACTCGTGTCACGGTATCTAGTCACAAATCGATGTGACAGGAACACGCTGTAAAATGCACGTAGCTACAAGTTCTTTGGAATAAGCAGCCGTGAATCACTGGGCTCCGCCAGGAGCTGTCGTGCTTCTTATTCAGCCTGCGCACTTGGAAGAGTGTCTCCACTTCCAATAAATACGCTGCATTCACGTACAGCGTAAATCTTCCTAACGGGACAAAGGCGTTCGGAATACCGCCGACCGTAGCGCATAATCACGTCACGTTCTGTTCCGCATTCTGCCTTTGCGTGCTGTCCTCTATTTCAGTCGACAATGGGTCATAACCACTCTTCACGGGCGGAATATTTGGCATGTTTTGGCAGAATGCCGACGGACCACTTGTTTTTGTGGTCCGCCAAAACTTTCCCAGACATGCATTCTCCACTTAGTCAGTTTCTTCGTCAAATTGCACTTCTTAATTCATTTGTTATTGAACGATATTCGATTCACTTTATTCCCATGAATATCATGCATATTTTCTGGCAACTCTGAACAGGTAATACACATTCAAATACTGATGGTGACATACGTTTTATGTTATAGAAATAGATTAGGTTAACAGAAATGATTGTTAATATTAACAGAGAAACAAAACAGAATATTGACGATGTAACCAAATAAAAATAGCATAAAATAAAAGGAATGTAATTCGAATTCTAAGTGAGTAATTTCCGCCTTATATTACTAGGTCTGTTAGCGGTTGCTTCGGAAGAGCTCGAGGTTTACAAACTAGCGACACCTACACCCATGCCTAAACCTGTTGTTCCTACAAGTAAAGCACGTTGGTTTTATTCGGGATTCCAACACACCACATATTCTCGCCGCCTTTTGCCTATAAAACACTATATTTCAACATAATCTTCGCTCAATGCGACGGCCTTACTGCACCTTACTGTGAGGGCATGCAGACCTGAATGGTACCACTCTACTGGACGACGACGTCGCAGCCAAAGTCTTGCTGCATCAGTAACCTCCGCATCATCCAGTTGTGCAGTGAGATGTTCGACTGTGATCCGTCGATCATCTAGAATGAGTGTCCGCACGTTCCAGCATTGCAGGACTTACAGCTGTGTGCGGCCGGAAGGTATGCGCGAGTTGGTTGTGATGATGACAGAGGCCTCGCCCAATGTTTCGCCGTGCTTTTTTTCACCGCCACGTCTCCGTAGGCATTCTGCCAGTGCTAAATGTTTACGATGCTCTGGTTTTCTACGAAAACAATCTCAGTGCCATCTCTCGACATGGAACGCATCTCCGTTACAGACGCCATTTTGAAGGTTACATACAGCGCTACCACCAATCTAAACTTCATGAAACTATAGGGGCTGAAGTGGGAATATTCCACAATGTCCCACAACAAATTCCGCACTTTTTTTCAACTGAAATTAGCCGATAAATGGAATTATGTTGAACGCCCCTCGCTCATTGCCTACACTGGCACGTGCGTTCCTCAGCATTCCTCGAATCAATGCATACCCGTGTGTAACCACTATTTTTTTATTTTTTATTTATATATATACAAGGGAGAACTTTCTACCTAGAAGATTGTGTACCGAGGAGCAGTTGATATTTCCTGGTCGGTTTTTCAACGTAATGACTGAATTTAGAGTCACATGAAGGAATGAGCACTAGCAACCACCATAAATAGTTTCCGCCATTTTCTGCTGTTTTGTTGTTGTGAGACATGAGGTTGTGTTTTGTGCAACGTTTGTAAATATCACGAATTCTACGAGGGTTGGAACTTAAATAGTGGCAACTATTTATTCACAACCGATACAAAAGAGTTACATCTTTGCCTCTGTTACTGTCACCAGCGTTGTGCAGAACCCGTTGCCAGCGATCTGGAAGCCGTAGTATACCGTTAGCAGAGCCTGTTCTGCTGATGGTGCGAATGGAGCTGTCTACTGCCTGTTGAATCTCTGGAACAGTTCTGAAGCGAATGCCACGAAGTGGTTCCTTCACCTTCGGAATCAAATCAAAGTCACAAGGACTTTAATCCGAGGAGTATGGTGGATGGTACAGTACTTCCCAGTCCCATCGACCGAACAGAGCAGCCACAGCTTGCGCTGTATGCCCACTCGCATTGTTGTGCAAAATGATGGGTGGGTTGCGCAGAAAGTGTCGCCGCTTCTTTAGCAAAGCTGGTCGTAGGTAATGCTCCAAAAGCCAACAGTAATACGGTGCACTGACGGTCTGCCGTGGACGAACGTAATGCGTTGGGATAACACAACCACAGTCGTATACGAGAATCACCATAACTTTAGACCGCTCCATTGCAGCATCAACAGAACAGGCTCTGCTAACGGTATACTACGGCTTGCACATCGCTGGCAACGGGTTCTGCACAACGCTGGTGACTTCTCTGCGTTCTGTCAAGGGTGCCATTATTTATAGCCCTCATATTAAAGCTATATGGAGAATACTGCTAATCCCTCAATTAAAAAGTTTTTTAGTCTGTAAAATTCTCTATGTTTTTAAACTAGTTTCGTAATTTGTAGAGTGTTAAGGCATGATTCCTCCGTCGTGCACCTTGAAATGAAAGATCTTCTACCATGGCTTATATGATATTTGCATTTTAGCTTTGTTTATTAATAACTTTTCCTTTCTTGAAAATGGAAATTTGTGTTGGCTGCCAATAGTTTCTAATTCAGAACATTTTTAAACTGAAATTGGTTTTTGACAATACTTCCTCTTAATTTGATTCCACTTACTGATCATTGATACGTAGTACAGTAACAATGTAACACATAGACTATTAAATACAACACTGACACTTTGTTCTCGATTGTAACACCTTTAAAATTGAATAGATTATTTGTTTCTAGGTACAGTACTTTATTTATCTGTTGTAATTTTTGCAGTTTCAGAAAAAATGGAATAAGGAAATATATGAAGCTTGTATTACAAGGCTGACTAGACGTGAAAGCCTGAAAAGTGTTTCAAGCTACAAAAGGTACATATATCGCAAACCAAAAATTAATGTGGAGTAATGAAATTTCGGGAATAAGTTTGTTTAGGTAACATACGTAAGTGAATAACATTACAAGATGACAGGTGACAGGTTCATGTAAGCGTGAGGTAAGCAATTGGAAATTCGTAATGCTAGTACGTTAAAAAAAACCAGTGCAACCGCCAGAATGTTGAATGCAAATATGCAAACGTGAATGCATTATGCTGTACAGGTGCCGGATGTAGGCTTGTGGGATGGGGTTTCATACCTGTTGCACTCGGTCCGCCAGTACAGGGACGGTTAATGCTCTTTGTGGATGACGCTGGAGTTTTCGATCGACAGTGTCCCATATGTGTTGGACTGGAGACAGATATGAAGATCGAGCAGGCCACGGCAACTTGTCTAAACTCTGTGGAGCATGTTGGGCTACAATAGCGGTATTTGGGCGAGCCTTATCCTGTTAGAAAACCCCCTGTGGAATGGCAGCTCAACATGTCGAATCACCAAATTGACTTACAAATTAGCAGTCGGGGTGCATGGGACAATTATGAGAGAGCCCCTGCTGTCATACGAAATCACTCCATAACTCCAGGTGCAGATCCAGTGCGTCTAGCACAGGCTTCGTGCTAACCAACACACGACCATCACTGGCACCGAGGCAGAACCAGGTTTCATCAGAAAACACAACAGATCTCCATTCTACCCGCCAATGAGCTCTCGCTTGACACCACTGAAGTCGGAAATGGCGGTGGTTCGGGGTCAGGGGACTGCACACTACACGGCTTATGGCTCGAAGCCGTTCTTGATGTAACCGATTTGTAACAGTTCCTTGTATCACTGTAGCGCAACTGCTGCTGAATTGCTGCTACAGATGTAGTACGATGCGCCAGAACGCATTAGCCAAACGTGATGATCTTCCCCTCTCGGTAATGCCATGTGGCCCCCTGAAGCCCGGTCTTCATGCAGTGCCGGCCGGAGTGGCCGAGCGGTTCTAGGCGCTACAGTCTGGAACCAGCACGACCGCTACGGTCGCAGGTTCGAATCCTGGAGGCCTGTGATGTCCTTAGGTTAGTTAGGTTTAAGTAGTTCTAGGGGACTGATGACCTCAGAATTTAAGTCCCATAGTGCTCAGAGCCATTTGAACCATTTTTCATGCGACCGCACATTCTCGTGTACATCGCTGCCAGCGATCAAGTACACTGGCTGCATTCCTACCAAGTCTTTTCACAATATCACAGAAGGTACATCCAGTTTCTCGTATGTTATACGACCTCTTTCAAACTCAGTCGGGTGTTGATAATAGCGTCTTCGTCCCCTTAAAGGCGTTCTTGACTAACGTCAGTCATCATGTTCATTCTCAAAGGTAACTAACGCTCACGACAGTTACAACGTGTATTTAAAGCAAACTTGTATCCTCATAGAGGCTGTTCTGGCGCAACGTCAACTGCCGGTACGACGACGAAGAACGGAAGAGCAGAGAGGGCTGCGAGACAACGTCAGCCAATAGTATGCTGATGAACACAGCTCTAGGACGACACCAAGACAGGAGCTGCCTCTGCACAAAGAGAACATAAGCGCCGGGCCGCCTAGCGGCGGCCGGAGTGGAAGACGAGCAGACATACAAACGCTGTAGCACTGACTTATGAGCTGTATTGTTTTGCTTGCATTGAAATTGTATATACCGAAGGACATTGGTTATTTTCAAATCTCCATTTGCTTGTGACGCACCTATGTGAATACGTAAAGTTAAGTACTGTCAATTTAACTTACTCTTATAAACTCCACTAATACGATTTGCTTGAGCTGTTGTCTAGCGATCTGAGAAAACAGTTTCCTAGCCACTCTATATAAGACAAGTGGGCAGGACACAATATTGACGATGAGGATTAAAAAAAAAAATGCGCCTCATCCCACGGAATTTTCTTTTGTGTTTTTCTGGCGACTTAATTCTCTTTGGTCTTCTCTTCGCAAGGATGTTTACTTGCTTCAACGTCTCTTATCGTGTTTTTGCTAATCTGTGTTTTCAGGTGGGCGTTGCGCGTGTTTTCTTTGTCTTTGTACTTATTTTTCTTGCTTATCTGGTCTGTTTATTGCATTTGTCTCTTCCAACATGCCCACCCCACCTATCCCACACCGAGCTCAGGCGCCACAACTGCCAGCGTTAGATGCAAAGCAGCTAATGCAGATTTTTCAGTTGCAGGGCCAGCAAGTATTCTCTCTGGTAAACACGGTACAACAGCTCATTGTGAGCCAAACCACTACTACAGAACAAGCAACACCTACGGTAAACACGGTACAACAGCTCATTGTGAGCCAAACCACTACTACAGAACAAGCAACACCTACAGCAGCTCCAAATGCTATACACCCTTTTCGCCAGTTTTATGAATAAGAAGAGGAATGGCTCGAGTGGATGCAACAGTTTGAAGCCCATGTAATTGCTCACAGTGTACCAGGTACTGTGAAACTTCCCAATTTTTTTGTCCACAGTAGGAAGTTATTTCCTAACGCCTTTCCGAGTGAACATGCGTATCAATAGGTTGTAGATTCGCTAACCAACTATGATGACCAACAAGTGAATGTGATAGCACCTAGGTATAAATTCTTTCATTGTAAAAAACGGTCAGAACAAACTTATCGTGTATGGGTAACAGATTCAAATGTACTTGTGGTGATTCATATTCAGATGTTATGTTGCGTGATGCGATCATGTACAGTGTAACTGATGGCAAACTTAGAGAACAGATTTTGTAACAGTCCGATCTATCATTTCAGCAAGTACTGCAAATACTAGATAACTACGACTTAGGTGACCTGTCGGCCAATAAATCTGAGCAGCCAGCAATTTGTCAGGCTGAGTCCCTTGTTTGCAACTGGCCCATTAAGCAGTGGCAGCATGCGCTCGCCACACCACGTAAACAACTCTCCATGCCACATAAGCAGCTCCCTAAACAGGCCCCTACATAGGCGAACAAATGGTTCAAATGGGTCTGAGCGCCATGGGACTTAACTTCTTTGGTCATCAGTCCCCTAGAACTTAGAACTACTTAAACCTAACTAACCTAAGGACATCACACACACCCATGCCCGAGGCAGGTTTCGAACCTGCGACCGTAGCGGTCGCGCGGTTCCAGACTGTAGCGCCTAGAACGGCTCGGCCAACACGGCCGGCTAAGCGAACGGCATTAAGTCATACCCTCAATGTTTTTCACGACACAAACGCCAAGACTGCCCCTCCCGATAACCACAGTGTTACGCTTGTGGCAAGGAATGACATGTACAATCTGTATGTTTGCAACGGAACAAACATAAGAATACGGTCCACTCACATAAATCTAGACGCAAGGCCCATGTCATTAATGCAGTCTATTCAAAGCCTGCAACAGGCATTAGCAAAACTAGCAAGTGAGCAGTTTCTTCAGTGCTATGCCAGTCCACCAAACTTTTTGTTCAATTCTTTCTTTGTGGGAAACGTGTGAAATTTCAGTTGGGCATGGGTGCCTCTGTTACACTGCTGAATCATCACACACATGACATGTTAGGCACCCAATGCCTGTCAAAACTCTGAGCTCTGAGCACTTTGGGACTTAACATCTATGGTCATCAGTCCCCTAGAACTTAGAACTTCTTAAACCTAACTAACCTAAGGACAGCACACAACACCCAGTCATCACGAGGCAGAGAAAATTCCTGACCCCGCCGGGAATCGAACCCGGGAACCCGGGCGTGGGAAGCGAGAACGCTACCGCACGACCACGAGCTGCGGACTCAAAACTAGCACACACCTGACGACTTATAATGGACAAGACATTCCATTCTCAGCAAATGTACTTTGTCTGCCGTGTATCGCTCGCATACATGATGGTTGAAATGGCTCTGAGCACATCCGGCAGCTGCGCGCCAGTGTGTGGCGGGCGCACTCGCTGACCTGCCGCGGCCGCGTTTAAGCCCCTTTCCTCAGGAAACGAGAGCTTGCACCCGCATGCCCGTACCACCGACGCACGTACTGTGGGGACGCCCTACAGGCTCACTGGAGTACCAGCTCACACGACACCCAGAGAAGCTAAAAGCAGTTTAACCTTCATTGCCCAAATGGAAATGCCGTGTGGCTACGGCCTCCCATCAGGTAGATCGTTCGCCTGGTGCAAGTCTTTCGAGTTGACGCGACTTCGGCGACTTGCGTGTCGATGGGGATGAAATGATGGTGATAAGGACAACACGACACCCAGTTCCTGAGCGGAGATCTCCGACGCAGTCGGGAATCGAACCGGGGCCGTTAGATATGACATTCCGTCGCGCTGACCACTCAGCTACCAGGGGCGGACATTGCCTAAATTATATAAAAAAAAACACATAAATTTGCCAGTTTTTCATGGATGCTAGCATTAAATAGCATCAGTAATTTTTTTCTTAATCGTAATTGGAATTTTTTACCATTTCATGAAGGTGGTTCTTTTGAGTGCCGTCTGGCCCTCAGTGCTTTGCCAACCAACAGTTCTCCCAAGGAACCCTTTGAGTGCGACGTCGCAAATAGCCGATGATGTTTGCGGCTGTTGTATCCTCGTCGCCACTGTAGAGTCTTGTACTGTAAGGAAGCAAGGGATGATGTTATGGGTCGCCAGTATCCTCTTTCTACAACAAAATGGTTCAAATGGCTCTGAGCACTATGCGAGTTAACTGCTGAGGTCATCAGTCCCCTAGAACTTAGAACTACTTAAACCTAACTAACCTAAGGACATCACACACATCCATGCCCGAGGCAGGATTCGAACCTGCGACCGTAGCAGTCGCGCGGTTCCGGACTGAGCGCGTAGAACCGCTGGACCACCGCGGCCGGCTCACATACATGAACAGTGACTTTTATGGTGCTACAATCACGCGATTGTGAGAACATATTTGATCTTGATTGACATGATTTGTTTGGCTTTAACATTCAGGAAAATGTGTTGTCAGTGTCTGCATTCAATGCAAAAGACAGTGCAGCCAGCTTGCTAAAAAAATACCCAGAACTCCTTTTTTGAAGGTTTTGGCAAAGCTAACGATTTTGTTTCCCATGTTATGCTGAAAGACAATGCTCAGACGAAATTTTGCCGGGCCAGAACTGTTCCCATTTCATTACAGGCCAACGTCGATGCTGAACCTAAAGAATTGCAGATAGCGGCTCTATTGCACCCATACAAGCTAGTCAATGGGCAAGTCCACTGATCTTCCTCCCCAAACCTCCAGGTCACATTGGCCTCTGTGTTGACTTAAAGTCTACAGTCAACCCACAAACTGTGATTCATATTTACCCCTTACCAAGCCCAGAGGATCTCGTGGACGGATTAGGCGTTGGTCGCTACTCTTCAAAGACTGATCTGCGCGACACGTATCTTGAAATACCGCTAGATGAAGAATCTCAAAAAGTTTGTGTAATGAATACCATTTGGGCTTGTTTCAATATTTACGTTTGCCTTTTAGCAGTGTTTCCACACTCACCATTTTCCAACGGTATTTGGAATAGCTGACTTCTCGAGTGTCAAACTGTTAAAACTATTTGGACGATATTGCAGTAGTAGCTCGTACTCCTGAAGATCATATTGCAAATTTGCGTGCTTTGTTTCATGTGTTATCTGATACAGGACTAAAGTGAATACTGGACAAGTGTGATTTTTTAAAACCTCAGTTACAGTATCTTGATCATGCCATAAACAGTCAAGGTATGTGTCCTCTTCAGTCACATTTGTTAGCCAGTTCCTAGCAACGTCACAGAATTGCAGTCAGAATTCGGGAAAATGCACTATTATATTCGGTTCATACCGAATGCTGCACAAATCGCAGCTCCACTGCATCGCCTGCTTCGCAAGAATGCCCCCTTCGTTTGGACAGATGAATGCCAAATATGAAATTCTCAATCTGCAGCGGAGTGTGCGCTGATATGAAACTTTGTGGCAGACTAAAACTGTGTGCTGGATCGAGACTCGAACTGTCAATTTAACCTACTGTATAAACTCCATTAATACTATTTACTTGAATGGTTGTCGAGCGAGCCGAGAAAACAGCTTACTGGGCACCCTATAATTGACGAGTGGGCAGAACACAATAGAGGCAACGAATAATCCTGAGTTGAAAACGAGCATCAAAGCGGATACAGAGATCAGTGAACATAGGGTTGTCGTAGGCAGATTGAATACCGTAGCTCATAAATCAACCTAAAATAAATAGAGAACATATCTATTCAAAAAAAACTGATAAAAATTCGCCTGGTGGCTTGCTGAGAGACTATCACCACTCCTTCGAAATGGACAATGTAAGTGTAGAACAGATGTGTCTTGAATTTATAGAAACAGTATCGACAGCAACAGAGAGACTTATACCAAATAAATAAACAAACGACGAAGCTGATCCCACATGGTAGACAAAGCAGGTCGGAACCCTGTTGCAGAAACAACGGAAAACGCATGCCAAATTTAAACGATCGCAAAATCCGAAAGACATGCAATCTTTTACGGAAGCTCGAAATTTAGTGCGGACTTCAATGCGAGATGCTTATAATAGTTTCCCAAACGAAATTTTATCTAGAAATCCGGCAGAAAATCCAAAGAGGCCGTGCGAGATGGCGCAGTGGGTAGCACACTTGACTCTCCATATGAGCCAACACAGGTATGTGGTTGAATTGAAAGACTTTATGCCAAATCGCAGACAGTATTTCCACCAGAAAGTGCAGCACTACAGATCTGAAACGCCTGTGTACATTTCTTACTACCTCAATCAGCACACCATCTTCCTTCTCAATCAACCATAGCCTATAAACCAGTGGAAGATATATTGCAGAACATCTGACATGGGATCCAGACAGAATGCATTACAAATACTGGAGAAATATCTGGCAGCAGCATGAGGGAGTTACAAGTACAGGCTTCATACGCGTTCCTTAGTCGAATCATTTCCTAAATTCGGCGGTTCTATCACGAGCTTAAAACCGTCGGCGACTTGTAACCGCACTGTTGGTCTGATAATATACACTCCTCCGGTCACCGTCTATATTCAGTCTCAAGGTATTTGTCTGGAAAAACCACTTCATTCAGAGGTAATGACAGACCTCGATTTGCCGGCCGCGGTGGCCGTGCGGTCCTAGGCGCTGCAGTCCGGAACCGCGGGACTGCTATGGTCGCAGGTTCGAATCCTGCCTCGGGCATGGATGTGTGTGATGTCTTTAGGTTAGTTAGGTTTAAGTAGTTCTAAGTTCTAGGGGACTGATGACCTAAGATCTTAAGTCCCTTAGTGCTCAGAGCCATTTTCGAACAGACCTCGATTTATAAGGCTTGTATAGTTTTAAGATGGATAACGTTAGTGATACCTGTGTGAGCACCTGGATAAACAAGACCTATTATAATAGTAACACGGTCGTTGAGATAGTGTTTAAAACATCTGGCAGTTCGTAAGACGATTACACCTCTCTCTCTAAGACACAGGGTCACCACTCCCAGGAAAACCTTATGAGAAATGTCCACCCATCGCTGGTTTTCGTTCGCTATTGCTTCGTATCGCCAGCAATCAGTTATCGGGGAAGGATGAAGTTTCCTAGGACGAGTATCTCCGGGGAGTGCAGGGAGCCTGGCGGCGATGACCTATAGTGGGAATGATTCTCGTTTCCAGCTAACAGCAGGAGCTGTTGAAGTGGAAAACCCCGTTGGGATACAGGACTGTACTTGATCTAACCGAACTAATAATCAGTATGTGTTGGACAGCCTTCATGATCACGTGTGTTCCCTGAGGAAATTTGAGAACATTCAATATGGACGTGTGTTTGCGGTGGACCATTATTCCCTCCAATGTAAATTCTCTGGTTGACTGCTTCTGCACATTTCCCATCTTTATTTGGTTGAGAGAACATCCATTGTGGTGTGTGTTGTGTGTATCTAGCAGGTGAAAGGCGGGTGGAAGAACGTTTGCTCGTTTTCTAGACAGGAGAAACACCTTAGCTGACTCTGTGAATTACAAGAATTTGTTATATCACCGACATGGTATTCGCTACTGGAAATATCAGTTTCCTCTATCTTTTTAAAAAAATTTCACGTAAATGTCTTCATAGATGATATATGTGTCTAGTTAGTCAGTGGTTTACAACACGCTCCACCTCGCTAAAGTTTTGGCCTCCTATAGAAATAATTTCTAGTCTATATCTTCGAAATTATATTGCACAAGCAATACTTCTATGGAAGCGACATTGCTGTGTGCTTGATATCGGGAAGTATCTCGAAAATGGAATAAAATTCTAGTAAACCATGTGAAAATGCATATGGTCTTGTAATGCCAGAGTCTGGAGATGGGTGTAGAAAGCAAGCAAGCAAGCAGGTCGGCGCCAGAAACAGTAACGCCTTTGTGACGAGGGAAACTGACCCAGTCTTAGTACAACAGTTTGGAGAGTGGCGTCAGTCTGCTGAGGGTGCTCTGGTCACATGTTGGGCCAGTGTGTGTGCGGGGGAAGATGACTTGTGACTGTCGGCAGCCGTGAATGACCTATCGAGCTCGTGGGAAATACCTAGTTCTCTGAGGACTATATATAGTCCATTTACTTATGCTATCTGTCTTCGTGGATTATGTACGACTGACTGGTGGTAGATAGCTATATGCAAGATGCAGAGGTGGTGATTCTGTATGGCGCAGGATATGAATTGTGTGTTTACGAGTACTACATCGAAAGAGTAGCCAAATTGTATATTGGTTTCTCGCTGACATATTCAAGCTTCTGTCGTCATCAGCTGAGTGGTGTAATTGAGGAAGTGTCTTTCCATACTTGATGATCTGTAGACCACATTTGGAAGGTTTAACTGACAGTGCAATATGTCGATCTGTACAAAATAGTTTTGCCGCTGAAAATCTCATCTGCAGAAAAAAAAATGGTTCAAATGGCTCTGAGCATTATGGGACTTAACTTCTGAGGTCATCAGTCTCCTAGAACTTAGAACAACTTAAACCTAACTAACCTAAGGACATCACACACATCCATGCCCGAGGCAGGATTAGAACCTGCGACCGTAGCGGTCGCGCGGTTCCAGACTGTAGCGCCTAGAACCGCTCGGCCACTCTGGCCGGCCATCTGCAGTAAACAAAGGCAGACAACGCTTCCACAACAGCCGCATCAGCAATTTGGTGGTTAAATTCAGTCAGAGCCATTCAGAATGCTCCACTTATTCACAAGACATCCTTTATATTGGGACATAGCAGCCTGTACTTAGCCGTGAGAATGTTTACTGTTTCGGAGATGTTTGTTGAAAGTATGACGGCACGATTTCTAGGAAAGGTAACAAGGGATGGATGGGGTGCCTCGTTAGAACTATCATGAAGAATGCTTTTGGTGTTACTCTGCGCTATTTGCGTGAATAGGTGACTCTTAGGTCAAGAATTTCCATGCAGACAAGCCGAGACATCATGAAAGCTCCCACAACAAGAAAAGCAACCATTAACTATTTCTGCGACTCTTTAATGTTTCAGAAAGGGAGATTTGGCTCTTGTTTACATAGTCATATGACGTCAGTATAACACTGACAACCTTTTAGCTGCTCCTGTGAGGGAGAGCTGCTGTGCAAACATCTCACTTGGCACTGGACCCACACCTATAAAAGCCACATCAGTCACAGTCACTAGGTAAACATGTATGTGGTCAGAGGCGTCTTGGAGATGTCAGCATAGCACTTGATTGTCAAATATTACCAATTCATTTATGTCATCTCATGTCATTATAAACTATCACTAGAAGATGATTGCACGAAGTGCTCCACTTATGAACAAACACAGAACTTCAAATTGAATGAAATACTTATACACCAAATCACTTAGGTATGAAGCAATTACTCAAATCTTATCAGTATTAAAATGTGAATCATAATTTACACCAATGAATGAAAAAATACAGTAATTTACTTTCCTTTTAAATAATAATCCAGAATGAAACACAATCACAGCCACTGCTACACATTTTGCTATTTAATGTTGTGTACATTTAAATAAAATCTTAAAAAATTGTTGAACGAATGTTTTAAATAAAATCAATTATTACTTCAAGGTACACACTCCTGTAACATACAGTTTTATACAATAAACTCAGATCAAATTATCCATCCATTCAGATTCAAATATCACTTGCACATTCAAACAAATCTCACTTGCACATTCAAACAAATCTCACTTGCACATTCACACATGCATAAGAATGCGAATGCAGAAAAACATTACTTACAGAAGCTGTGGCTGTGCAGGTGAGTCACTAGGGAGTCATCTCATGGCTACACATCATCGCGCCAGCGACGATGCCTAGGTAAACACGTGCGTGCAGTCAGAGGCGTCTCGCATATGAGACAGATTGGACTGGCATCAGCATGCCACCCCAGAGTGAGTGCCTTGGAAACTCTGTAGGGAACAGTTCACTAATATGTCGCAGTCGAATATCTTAACGATAGATCAAAAGCTTTTTCTAGTGCAATGTGTGTGCACTGCATATTTGCGGCTGTCGTGAGCGTGTTTGCCGAGCATTATACATGCATTATTCTTTGACAGTTTTATGTATAGTCAATGAGTCGGTGCATCAGGGTACTGTATTATTTTGTGAACAGGTCTGTTGGCTGTGCAATGCATTATTTCTACAGTTTATAATTAAAGAGCTGTTTGCAATTTGCTTTACATGCATTATTTTGACAATTTACGAGTTGTTTGCGCCTCTGTACATCAGTGTACTGCATTATTTCGGTAATTTACGAGTAGTTTGCAGGTTTGTAGGCTATTTACTCTGATCCCAAACACTCATGGCAAGTGTTTTACATCAATATAATAAATAAACGACATGAAATCCAGTCCTAAATAAATTGTTGTAACTCCCCAGTGAAAAAAAATAATAAAAGTACACTGCTTCCTCTCTCCAGCAGCTGGACATATATTAGGTCCTTTTCCCGCCATTTTTTCCCAGACCGCCATGGGACAATAGCGTCCTTTGGTTGCAGTACTGTGTAGTAGGTCAGTTGGACTCCTTACTGCCTGGCGAACACACTAGATGGAGCTACTGCCTATGAAATCCCAAATTGTTTAAATAAGCACTGCATGCAAAATAAAGTCTTACGTCCGTCCTATCCAGCAGCCCTGCACAGGCTGAGTCGTTTTCGCGCCAATTCCAGGGAAGTGGTAGTGGTTTGATGACTTAGGTTAGTGGAGTTAGCCGAGGTGACCTTTTTCCCACCATTTTCTTAGGGTAGTGGAGGTAGCCCAAGTGACCTTTTTCGCACCAAAATTTGAACTTCCCGCCATTTTCTTGGGAGGGGGATGGGGAGGGGAGGGGAAGGGAGGAGGTTAGGTTAGTGGGGGTAGCCCAATTGACCTGTTTTTCCGCCAAAATTTGAACTTACCGCCATGACGTTATTGCGATATTGTCACATCTAGGTTGGATCCGCCATCTTGAATGAATTTGGCAACAATGCAACGTTGGATGGTACATAGTCTACCCAGATTTTGAAAACATCGCCCTTTACTCACACAGAGTGTTGAATGCTATCCACAAATGATTTCAAATTGATTCCGCATTTCTAGATTTCCAGATTATTTTGGACACCGTAGCTCACAAGCGGCTTGTAATCAATTTGCGTTGTTATGGAATATCGTCTCAGTTATGCGACTGGATTCGTGATTTCAGGTCAAAGATGTCACAATATGTAGTAGTCGGAAAGTCGTCGAGTAGAACAGAAATGATTTCTGGCGTTCCCGAAGGTAGTATTATAGGCCCTCTGCCTTTCGTTGTCCATATTAACGATTTAGGAGACAATCTGAGCAGCCGTCTTAGGTTGTTTGCAGATGATGCTGTCGTTTATCATTTAGTAAAACCATCAGAAGATCAAAACAAATTGCAAAACGATTTAGTAAATATATCAGTATGGTGAGAAATTGGCAGTTGACGCAAAATAATGAAAAATGTTAGGTTATTCACACGAGTGCTAAAAGGAATCCGTTAAACTTCCGTTACACGATAAATAAATTCAACTAAATACCTAGTAATTAGAATTACGAACAACTTAATTTGGAAAGAACACATAGAAAATGTTTTGGGGGTTTAACGTCTCGTCGTAGAAAATGTGATAAAGACGAACCACAGACTGCGTTTCAATGACAGAACGCTTAGAAGGTTCAGCAAGTCTACTAAAGAAACTGATTGCACTACGCTTGTCCGTCCTCTTTTGGAGTACTGCTGCGTGATGGGGGACCCTTACCAGATGGTATTAACGGAGTACATCGAGAAACTTCAAAGAAGGGCAACACGTTTTGTATAATCGAGAAATGGGGGAGAGAGTGTCACAGACATTATACAGGATTTGGGGTTTGACGACGATGCTTGGTCTGTGGGACGCTCAACTGCGCGGCCATCAGTGCCCATACAGAGTCCCAACTTTTACACAGTCCAATTTTTTGACACAATGCAGTCTAGCCATGTTACGAATGGTGATAAAGATGAAATGATGAGGACAACACAAACAACCAGTCCCCGGACAAAGATAATCCCCAACCCGGCCGGGAATTGAACCCGGGACCCCTTGATCCAGAGGCAGCAACACAGGATTTGCGGTGGTCTTCATTAAAACAAAGGCGTGTCTCGTTACGGCGAAATCTTCTCACCAAATTTCAATCAGCAATTTTTTTTCCTCCAATGCCAAAATATTTTGTTGACGTCGACCTCCATACGGAAACACGAAATAAGGGAAATCAAAGCTCGCAAGGAAAGATATAGGTGCTCGTTTTTTCCGCGCGCTGTTCGGGAGTAGAATAATAGAGAATTATTGTGAAGGTAGTTCACTGAACCCTCTGCCAGGCACTTAAGTGTGATTTGCAGTGTATCTATATAGACGTAGACTAGCGCCACTCTAATGCGACTGGCGTGAAAGTGGAATAGACGTCATCTTTCAGATGTAGAAATACACCTACCAATTTCCATTTATGTCGCACAACTCCTTCTTGTTACTGTGATTTTTTCTCTCAGTGTGTAAATATGTATATATATATTTCAAGTTGTACGTTAACCGGGGACCTATAAACGACGGAGAGGCTCCGTCCCCGCGTCAGCTGCAGTGGTCCACAACCCCACGACGACTACCGCAGTCCATTTCAACCCGCCCCCCTCCCCTTCCCCCCACCCCATACAGAACACAGGATGATTGTGCGATTTAGCCTCCGGTGGACCTCCCCCCCCCCCCCCCCCCCAGGGGACTTCTCACACCAGACGAGTGTAACCCCTATATTTGCGTGGTAGAGTAATGGCGGTGTACGAGTATGTGGAGATCTTGTTTGCGCAGCGATCGTCGACATAGTGTAGCTGAGGCGGAATAAGGGGAACCAGCCAGCATTCGCCGAGGCAGATGAGATGGAAAACCGCCTAAAAACCAACCATAGACTGGCCGGCTCACTGGACCTCGACACAAGTCCGCCAGGCGGTCTCGTGCTGGGGACCAGGCGCTCCTTCCCTCTCCGGAAAGCCGTGCGCTAGACCGCTCGGCTAACCGGGCGTGCTTTTTCAAGTTACTCTGAGATATATTTGTTCGCTATGATTATTCTCTATATTAGAGGAAACACTTCTTCTGAAACGCCCACTTAATCTTATACCCTGACAGTTGTGCAGTTGCTTTTAGATATTTGATGTGTAGTCATATTCTTCTGTCCATGAGTTCCGGTCACTGACAACTGTTTGCGAATCGCTGTCTAATTGTCTGCATGCTCTCTCTATCTGGAAACTGAGTCTACTGAAAACGACGTGATCAACACAACGATCTTCTCCACATTGACAGACTGGTGTGTTACTACCTCCACACCACTCGGTGCAGATGTTCGGGAAACGGGCCATGACCTGTAAAACACTTGCATCAAATCTCGAGTAGGGGCAACATCACGTAATGTGAATTTGTTCCTAGTGCTTGGGAATACGCTGTATACCCGCCTTACAGTGCTCCCAGTGTCCCAGACAGACTGCCATTCATCTGACTTCCAGGCTCTTCAGTGTGTTTTATCGGTAATATGAGCTACTGTGATACACACAGTCATATACTTCTCGCCCCAGTCAATGAAAAGCTACCCTACAACGTACCGCTGTTTACATCGGACACATCCTGAGAATCACCAATAAACCCTCGACAGATATAGTGCAAAAGGCACGAGTGAGCCTCAGAAGTACGCTCTGGTGAATTCCTAGAAAGGATGTATTGCTCTGTAGCTCTCTAGTCAAAGGCGACGAGACTAGACGCTGGCAGCGAAACGCACAATAAGGCTGAAGATAGTTTCGTGATATGACCGCACCACATGCAATGGTAATTTATAGTAGGGATTATCAAAATGGTTCAAATGGCTCTGAGCACTATGCGACTTAACTTCTGAGGTCATCAGTCGCCTAGAACTTAGAACTAATTAAACGTAACTAACCAAAGGACATCACACACATCCATGCCCGAGGCAGGATTCGAACCAGAGACCGTAGCGGTCGCTCAGTTCCAGACTGCAGCGCCCAGAACAGCACCGCCACTCCGGCCGGCTAGGGATTATCAGCACTGCAATCTTATGCATAACCGTAGCTACTTTCGGAGTAAGGGATCTGATATGTTCTATAAAACTTGTTGCCTGTCTAGAATCATGCCTGGATACCTGCAAACAGTGCTGTGTTTTACAGGGATACCGTCAAACTTTAAGGAATCACTTGTGGCAGAGAAGGTTTTCCCTTCAGAAGTACGAGGACAGGCTGAAAGGTAATACACTCATGCTTGTAGAAGACGAACAAAATACTAGAGTGAGACAAATGAAAACCTTAAACATTGTTTATTGTGCAGAAGTGGTACAAAGCTGTATCATTTTTCAACATAATCTGCTCCAAGGTCAATGCAAGTCCTCCAGCGCTTACAAAGTGCATAAATTCCTCTAGAAAAAAAAAAATCTTTTGGTAGTCCGCGCAACCACTCATGCACCGCGTGGCGTACCTCTTCATCAGAATGGTACTTCTTTCCGCCCACTGCGTCTCTGAGTGGTCCAAACATATGGAAATCACTTGGGGCAAGATCTGGTAAGTATGGTGGATGAGGAAGACACTCGAAGTGCAGCCCTGTGATTGTTGCAACTGCTGTACGGTCAGTGTGGCGCCTTGCATTGTCATGTTGCAAAAGGACACCTGCTGACAGCAATCCGCATCGCTTTGATTTGATTGCAGGCCGCAGATGATTTTTTTAGGAGATCTGTGTATGATCACTGGTGACAGTGGTCCCTCTAGGCATGTAATGCTCCAAAATGACGCATTTTTCGTCCCAAAAGAGAGTCAGCATAACCTTCCCTGCTGATGGTTCTGTTCGAAACTTCTTTGGTTTTGGTGATGAGGAATGGCGCCATTCCTCGCTCCGCTCTCTTCGTTTCCGGTTGGTGGAAGTGAACCCAGGTTTCGTCCCCAGCAACGATTCTTGCAAGGAAGCCATCACCTTCTCGTTCAAAGCGCCGAAGAAGTTATTCACAAGCATCAACACGTCGTCTCTCATTTCAGGAGTCAGCTGTTGTGGCACCCATCTTGCGGACACTTTTGAAACTGGAGCACATCATGCACAATGTGATATGCTGACCTATGATTAATCTGTAAAAATGCTGCAATGTCATTCAGTGTCACACGACGGTTTTCCTTCACTATGGTCTCAACTGCTGCAATGTTCTGTGTAGTCACAACTCGTTGTGCCTGACCTGGACGAGGAGCATCTTCCAGTGAAGTCACACCATTTGCGAACTTCCTACTCCATTCGTAGACTTGCTGCTGTGACAAACATGCATCACCGTACTGAACCTTCATTCGTCGATGAATTTCAATAGGTTTCACACCTTCACTACGAAAAAACCGAATAACAGAACGCTGTTCTTCCCTGGTGCAAGTCACAGGTAGGGCGGCCATCTTTATACTGATACTGCGGTGGTATGTGTGCATCTGCACTATGCTGCCACCTACAGGCCATTCTGCACGTTGTTTGTAGCACGCTCACCAACTTACAGGATAACGGCGCGAAATTTCGATTTGTTCTTACAAATCTAAGGTTTTCATTTGACTCACCCTCGTAATTAGGAACTTTAAGGTACAATTCTTAAGCTTCAAAATCATATATTTATTTTTTAAATCAGTCATCTTTAAGAACAGCGCATGCCTCCCAATGTGTAACTTTTTTTTCCATTTGGTCACTGAAAAATTCTACCGACTGTTCTCGAATCCAGGACTTGGCAGCTGCCTTCACCTCATCGTTCGAGGCGTAATGATTATGCTTGAGGTCCCTCTTGAGTAGAGGAAGAAAATAAAAATCGCAAGGTGAAAGATAGAGGGAATAAAAAGGGTGTGGAATTGGTTCAAACTTCAGGTTTCGCAGAGCCTCTTCTGTTGCGTGCGAGGTGTGAGGACGACGTTGTCATGTTGTAGGATTATTGGCACCAGACTGCCTCTAACACGACAAACACCATGTCGGTGATGTTTTAGAATCTCTATGTGTTAAGAAGAATCAGATAATCGGTCACATAAACTCGCTCATGTAGAATAAAATCGTCTACGAGTTTCCGATGTTTATCGTCTGCATCAGAGATCGGACGTCCGCAGCGTGTTTCGTCAACAATTATGGCTTGGTCACGGAAAAATTCTACCGACTGTTCTCAAATCCAGGACTTGGCAGCTCCCTTCACCTCATCGTTCGAGGCGTAATGATTATGCTACAGGCCATTCTGGCTCATTGCCACGAAATTTTTTACCCTATCAATTCACAGTAGAGGAGTCATACAGCCAAGAGTTTTGAAAGAATTTTACTAAATCGAATAAGTGAAAAGATAGCAAAGGAGCTGAGTGAAGAACAGCATGGGTTTAGGAAAGGAAGGAGCACGATCGACCTGATATTTTCTATCCGTCAACTGATGGAAAAAAGTTGGGAGTATAACAAAAGGGTGATAATGTTTTTTATAGACATAGAAAAGGCATATGACTCAGTTGACAGGGAAAGACTCTGGGAAGAACTGAATAAGATAGATATAGAAGACGGATACATTAATGTTATAAAGACAATGTACAGAGGCCACAATTGTAGAATTAGAACACCATTGGGGAACTCTGAATACTTCGAAATAAGACAAGGACTTAAGCAAGGAAGTATTCTACCTCCTGCGCTTTTTAATGTTGTGATGGAGGGAATGAATAGGGCAGTTAAAGATATAGTAAAAGAAAAAGACAAAAAGATGATTTTTGCAGATGATATGGTAATATGGGGTGATAAAGAGGTAGATGTACAGTTACAGCTTGATGTGTGGAAGGAAATAATGAAAAGGTATGGATTAAAAATAAATAAAGATAAGAGTGAAGTAATGATATTTGGAAGAGAGAAAGGAATCAATGGAAATATTACCTTGAATTACGCCTCAAAGTGGTAGAAAGTTTCACTTATTTAGGGAGTGAAATATCTAGGGATGGAAGAATAACTAACGAAATTAATAGGAGGTTACAGAAGGGAGGCAATTTCTACCAAACAATAAAACATCTGATTTGTAATAATGAGGTTTCAGAAAGAGCAAAACTCCTTATGTATAAGTTTTATTACATCCCTATTGTCACCTATGGTGGAGAAACATGGACAATGACAGAAAGGGACTGGAGCAGACTGCAAGCAGGGGAAATGAAATTTCTCAGAGCAGTTAAGGGAAAAACAAGAATGGGCAGAGTAAGGAATGAAGAGATTAGAAAGGACCTCAAACAAGAAAATATGAGAGAAGAAATTGAAAGCAAGAGATTAAGATGGTATGGGCATGTTAAGAGGATGCATGGGCAGAGACTCGCCAAAATTATCGAAGAACTAAAGATGGATGGGAAAAGACCTAGAGGGCGCCCAAGAACACGGTGGAAAATGAGAGTGAGAATATCTGTTGAAAGGAGAGGTGTGATCTGGCAGCAAGTGGAGGAAGAAAAGTGGTGGGAGGACCGGGCCAAATGGAGAGGACTCGTCAGCACCCAGACCCGGCAGTAGCTGGAGCGGGATTCGGATATAGATAGATAGATAGAATTCACAGTAGACCTGTCAACAGCATCGTCACCATAAACCGGCATTAACGACGATGAATCTCACTAGGAGACTCCTTTCCATCAATTAAAATTTGATAACAACGCCCTGTTTAATCGCGTTGACATATCTGTAGAACGTACCTCGATGCTTCCGCTACTCAAAATACAGTGAATGAACGCAACGCATTCAAACAGCGCATGCGTATAGAGGGAAAGTTACCTTCCACATGCCACCAGCGAGTGCTCGAGGTCAATTTGGCTCTGAGCACTATGTGACTTAACTTTGAGGTCATCAGTCGCCTAGAACTTAGAACTAATTAAACTTAACTAACCTAAGGACATCACACACATCCATTCCCGAGGCAGGATTCGAACCTGCGACCGTATCGGTCGCTCGGCTCCAGACTGTAGCACCTAGAACCGCACGGCCACTCCGGCCGGCTCTCGAGGTCACTTAAGTCGCTTTCTACAAGCATGTGTGCATTACTTCTCAGCCAGCTCTCGTATCTACGTGGTTTTATGAACAACTATTGACAGTTTGTTGTCCGTGCACCACCATTGCATCTGAACGAGCACATAATTCGTCTTATCCTCAGTTCTCACCCTGGAGTCAGCAAACGTAAGTACTGGGAGTCATCATCGTATGCAACAACAGCTTCAGCAGTATCTGCCCGGTCTAACCCATGTAATAGGAGTGTAATGGTAAGATACTAGAGCAACGGACCATTTATGGAGCCTTGAGGACGGCCTATGGTAATTCTTTTGATTACCTTGCTGTGCCCAGCAAACCACTGGACGCTAAGTCCACTGCAATAATCGACAAAGTTCTTGTACAGACATTTGGGGAACTCTGAGATATAGGAGGTGCGTGAACACCGCAGGCCACCAGACATTACCGAAAGCGCCTGAAATGTAAATCATGATCGCAGCTGCATACACAGGGTCGAATTTTTTACAATCTGAAGAGCTTTATTAAGCCTATCATCTATAGACTTCCCTTTCCTGAATCCATACTGATATTGTTTCACACCCTGTGCCTTCTTGGAATACGGCCAAAACGTTTAGTAGGCAAATGGGCCCATAACTTTTCTGTACTCGACGTTAGGTCGCTTACACTTTTCATTCACTAACTTATACTGTCTTCCCCATATACCAAACTGCAATTGTCTTCGAAGAAACTTCTCCCAGTGTGTTCTTTTAGTTTCCTGTAGCAATACGATATTGCAGTGCCTGTGTTATTCTGATTACAATACAGAGTTGCTTTGGACATGCCAGACGCAAACTTCCATATGTTGTCAACCATACATCTATTATGTATATTCCCGTACAGGTGAGACGTTGTACTTGGAAGTCGCTTGCCCGGTATCGGCAGATAAATACTATGTTGAAGTGCTTGTGTTATTCTGATTAGGTGGCCCTGAGTCGTGCACAGATAGCCGAAATGTAAGGTGACTGCTCGCGACAAGCGGGAAGTCCGAGTTCGAGTCCCAGTCTGGCACAATTTTTCATTGTCGTAATTCCATTCTACAGCTAATTGTTGTAGCAATTGCGAATACATTAAAAGTATTTCATAACGGCTGTAGTCGCCGCAGTGCCTGTTCCTTGTAGTAGAATGCGAAGTTGCTGATGCCAGGGTATGCCACGATGCCAATTCCTGGCTACTACGGACTTAGATTTCTGTTTCCTGTGTAACGTGTCTTCTGCCAACTGACTGACATACACTACTGGCCATTAAAATTGCTACACCAAGAATAAATGCAGATGATAAACGGGTATTCATTGGACAAATATATTATACTAGAACTGACATGTGATTACATTTTCACGCAGTTTGGGTGCATAGATCCTGACAAATCAGTACCCAGAACAACCACCTCTGGCAGTAATAACGGCCTTGATACGCCTGGGCATTGAGTCAAACAGAGCTTGGATGGCGCGTACAGGTACAGCTGCCCATGAAGCTTCTACACGATACCACAGTTCATCACGAGTAGTGACTCGCGTATTGTGACAAGCCAGTTGCTCGGCCACCATTGACCAGACGTTTTCAGTTGGTGAGAGATCTGGAGAATGTGCTGGCCAGGGTAGCAGTCGAACATATTCTGTATCCAGAAAGGCCCGTACAGGACCTGCAACATGTGGTCGAGCTTTATCCTGCTGAAATGTAGGGTTTGGCAGAGATCGAATGAAAGGTAGAGCCCCGGGTCGTAACACATCTGAAATGTAATGTCCACTGTTCAAAGTGCCGTAAATACGAACAAGAGGTGACCGAGAAGTGTAACCAATGGCACCCCATACCATCACGCCGGGCGATACGTCAGTAAGTCGATGACGAATACACGCTTCCAATGTGCGTTCACCGCGATGTCGCCAAACACGGATGCGACCATCATGATGCTGAAAACAGAACCTGCATTCATCCGAAAAAATTACGTTTTGCCATTCGTGGACCCAGGTTTGTCGTTGAGTACATCATCGCAGGCGCTCCTGTCTGTGATGCAGCGTCAATGGTAACCGCAGCCATGATCTCCGAGCTGATAGTCCATGCTGATGCAAACGTCGTCGAACTGTTCGTGCAGATGGTTGTTGTCTTCCAAACGTCCCCATCCGTTGACTCAGGGATCGAGACGTGGTTGCACGATCCGTTACAGCCATGGGGATAAGATGCCTGTCATCTCGACTGCTAGTGATACGAGGCCCTCGGGATCCAGCACGGCGTTCCGTATTACCCTCCTAAACCCACCGATTCCATGTTCTGCTAACAGTCATTGGATATCGATCAACGCGAGCAGAAATGTCACGATACGTAAAACCGCAATCGCGACAGGCTACAAGCCAACCTTTATCAAAGTCGGAAACGTGATGGTACGCATTTCTCCCCCTTACAGGAGGTATCACAACAACGTTTCACCAGCCAGCGCCGGTCAGCCGCTGTTTGGGTATGAGAAATCGGTTCGAAACTTTCCTCATGTCAGCACGTTGTAGGTGTCGCCACCGGCACCAACCTTGTGTGAATGCTCTGAGAAGCTAATCATTTGCATATCACAACATCTTCTTCCTGTCGGTTAAATTTCGCGTCTGTAGCACGTCATCTTCGTGGTGTAGCAATTTTAATGGCCAGTAGTGTAGATTAGATATGGAGTTGAGCACTTACGTCTGCTTGCATTTTAGATGGGTCCTTGGTCTGTGCTAAGTATTTCTCTTTCTACCAGCATTGCGTAAGTTACACAATCTTTTCCAGGTGAGATACATGTTCTGTTCCGATTGCAACATGGAAAGCACACAAGTTTCTCTTTGATTTTTGTACTTCTGATTTTTGTACTTGCGCTTTTCTGGTGGCCATCTGTTCCGCACTGGGAGCGCACTCACTCCTTACAGTTAGAAATCATCTTGATGTGACCGAAGCCACAACATTTATAATTTTCTGGCACGTCCACATAATCGTTCATTCTTAGAGCGCGGAGACCGAGAAACATCTTTTGCTTTTATTGCAGAAGCTTACGAACACGAGGAGTGACTTCCAATACGTGACTGGCAAAATTTTCTCTCGGGGCCCCGTTCGGAGTATCAGTCATACATATTCTTCAAATTCCTTCTTTTGCATGTGCTCAGGCAGGTGAAGCTCAGATATACACTCCTGGAAATGGAAAAAAGAAAACATTGACACCGGTGTGCCAGACCCACCATACTTGCTCCGGACACTGCGAGAGGGCTGTACAAGCAATGATCACACGCACGGCACAGCGGACACACCAGGAACCGCGGTGTTGGCCGTCGAATGGCGCTAGCTGCGCAGCATTTGTGCACCGCCGCCGTCAGTGTCAGCCAGTTTGCCGTGGCATACGGAGCTCCATCGCAGTCTTTAACACTGGTAGCATGCCGCGACAGCGTGGACTTGAACCGTATGTGCAGTTGACGGACTTTGAGCGAGGGCGTATAGTGGGCATGCGGGAGACCGGGTGGACGTACCGCCGAATTGCTCAACACGTGGGGCGTGAGGTCTCCACAGTACATCGATGTTGTCGCCAGTGGTCGGCGGAAGGTGCACGTGCCCGTCGACCTGGGACCGGACCGCAGCGACGCACGGATGCACGCCAAGACCGTAGGATCCTACGCAGTGCCGTAGGGGACCGCACCGCCACTTCCCAGAAAATTAGGGACGCTGTTGCTCCTGGGGTATCGGCGAGGACCATTCGCAACCGTCTCCATGAAGCTGGGCTACGGTCCCGCACACCGTTAGGCCGTCTTCCGCTCACGCCCCAACATCGAGCAGCCCGCCTCCAGTGGTGTCGCGACAGGCGTGAATGGAGGGACGAATGGAGACGTGTCGTCTTCAGCGATGAGAGTCGCTTCTGCCTTGGTGCCAATGATGGTCGTATGCGTGTTTGGCGCCGTGCAGGTGAGCGCCACAATCAGGACTGCATACGACCGAGGCACACAGGGCCAACACCCGGCATCATGGTGTGGGGAACGATCTCCTACACTAGCCGTACACCTCTGGTGATCGTTGAGGGGACACTGAATAGTGCACGGTACATCCAAACCGTCATCGAACCCATCGTTCTACCATTCCTAGACCGGCAAGGGAACTTGCTGTTCCAACGGGACAATGCACGTCCGTATGTATCCTGTGCCACGCAACGTGCTCTAGAAGGTGTAAGTCAACTACCCTGGCCAGCAAGATCTCCGGATCTGTCCCCCATTGAGCATGTTTGGGACTGGATGAAGCGTCGTCTCACGCGGTCTGCACGTCCAGCACGAACGCTGGTCCAACTGAGGCGCCAGGTGGAAATGGCATGGCAAGCCGTTCCACAGGACTACATCCAGCATCTCTACGATCGTCTCCATGGGAGAATAGCAGCCTGCATTGGTGCGAAAGGTGGATATACACTGTACTAGTGCCGACATTGTGCATGCTCTGTTGCCTGTGTCTATGTGCCTGTGGTTCTGTCAGTGTGATCATTTGATGTATCTGACCCCAGGAATGTGTCAATAAAGTTTCCCCTTCCTGGGACAATGAATTCATGGTGTTCTTATTTCAATTTCCAGGAGTGTATCTTCAAGAAGTTTTCTGTCGCCCACTTCATTGGGCACATTGTACACCATTGTTAGAGGCCTCCTCTTCTTCAATGGTTCACATTTAGTGCTGTATATCTGATTATCTTTCTCCTGAAACTTTTTGTAGTTATCATCACTCTTCGTTCCACCATAACAATGCTACTGTCTGTCTTGATGGATTTGATCCTAATTTTGTCTATTCTCAGGTTTAGTGAATCACTAAATTTCCTCTTGAAATCTTTGGAACCCTTGTCCATTGTTTTCTTGCCTGCTGATTTCTGTATTTTAGCTGTTGTACTTACCTTTCTATCCTCCTATCGCAGTTCCTGCATCTGACCAAGCAACCTGAACTGAAATATGGCCTATTTGGGAATTTTCTGGATCAGTTCATTTGTTGCAGCAGCAGGAACCTTCTTCGTTTCGTGAAGGATATTGACGATGTGATCGTGTAATGCCACAAGTGATTCTCCTGCCATATTCAGTGGTCGGTGAGCACCTAGTTTTACGTCGCTAGTTGACGGTGCCTTCGAAGCACTAGCACATACTTGGTGTGATATGGTCTATACCATATCATTCGTTACTGAACGATGCATAACAGCTCCTCATTTAGATTGAGAATACAGCGCAATTAAAAGTATCAGAGGTGGGGAGTCTCTAAAATTCAGACCATTGTTGACAGTACATCAGGTGCCTACTGACAAGGACTTTCTCGAAGAGCTGTGTGAAGTAAATCTTAATGGACACACCACCAAGGACGAAATCAATGAGGAAATAAATACTAAATTTGAAACAGGACAGAGAGGAAAACGTACTGTTAACAATGTTCTGGAAGTTACTCCAATGGCCCACCTGCTGCTATTACGAAGTGAGAGAGTGTTGTTGTTGTTGTTGTGGTCTTCAGTCCTGAGACTGGTTTGATGCAGCTCTCCATGCTACTCTATCCTGTGCAAGCTTCTTCATCTCCCAGTACCTACTGCAACCTACATCCTTCTGAATCTGCTTAGTGTATTCATCTCTTGGTCTCCCTCTACGATTTTTACCCTCCACACTGCCCTCCAATACTAAATTGGTGATCCCTTGATGCCTCAGAACATGTCCTACCAACCGATCCCTTCTTCTGGTTAAGTAGTGCCACAAACTTCTCTTCTCCCCAATCCTATTCAGTACTTCCTCATTTGTTATGTGATCTACCCATTTAATCTTGAGCATTCTTCTGTAGCACCACATTTCGAAAGCTTCTATTCTCTTCATATACATGGGTGAAAATGCACCACCAATATGAGGAATCAATGCTCAGGGTCTCTTTGAAAAATGGAACACTCAGACATCTGTGGCCCTGTCACTGAAAGATGAGATTAACGTAGAGGTCATCAACTTTGGAGAGCTGTTTGGAAACATTCCACAAGGCAGCAAACTCGTCCAGTTTCCATAAGGAGGAATGTCCTCCACATTTTTGTCAATTAGAAATACTGCCCTTGTCTTTCATTTCAACCATCATGTCTGTTGTGGGAGCAACATACTTTACACCATGCGATGTCCAGCTTTCTCTGAGGGCCAATGGATCGAAACACGTTAGCGTCTGTTTAGCACCTGACACAGACTTCGAAGTCATGATGGTAGAGGAAAATGTATGACAGGCTACAAACCTAACACTGCTTGGATGAGTTACATAAAAAAAAACAATGTATCAAACTGTTTATGAACAGGAACTCTCTCTTGTGATTGATAGTCTGTGCGATATAGTCCTCTCACAATGTTGTTGTTGTGGTCTTCAGTGCTGAGACTGGTTTGATGCAGCTCTCCATGCTAATTTCTAATCTATCCTCTGCAGGTTTCTTCGTCTCCCAGTACCTACTACAGCCTACATCCTTCTGAATCTGCTTAGTGTATTCATCTCTTGGTCTCCCTCTACGATTTTTACCCTCCACGCTGCCCTCCAGTACTAAATTAGTGATCCCTTGATGCCTCAGAATATGTCCTACCAACCGATCCCTTCTTCTAGTCAAGTTGTGCCACAAACTCCTCTTCTCCCCAATTCTATTCAATACCTCCTCATTAGTTATGTGATCGACCCATCAAATCTACAGCATTCTTCTGTTGCACCACATTTCGAAAGCTTCTATTCTCTTCTTGTCTAAACTATTTTTCGTCCATGCTTCATATCAATACATGGCTACACTCCATACAAATACTTTCAGAAACTACTTCCTGACATTTAAATCTATACTCGATGTTAACAAATTTCTCTTCTTGAGAAACGCTTTCCTTGCCATTGCCAGTCTACATTTTATATCCTCTCTACTTCAACCATCATCAGTTATTTTGCTCCCCAAATAGCATAACTCCTTTATTACTTTAAGTGTCTCATTTCCTAATCTAATTCCCTCAGCATCACCCGACTTAATTCGACTACATTCCATTATCCTCATTTGCTTTTGTTGATGTTCATCTTATACGCTCCTTTCAAGATACTGTCCATTCCGTTCAACTGTTCTTCCAAGTCCTTTGCTGTCCCTGACAGAATTACAATGTCATCGGCAAACGTCAAAGTTTTTATTTCTTCTCCATGGATTTTAATACCTACTCCGAACTTTTCCTTTGTTTCCTTTACTGCTTGCTCAATATACAGATTGAATAGCATCAGGGATAGGCTACAAGCCTGTCTCACTCCCTTCCCAACCACTGCTTCCCTTTCATGCCCCTCGACTCTTATAACTGTCATCTGGTTTCTGTAGAAATTGTAAATAGCCTTTCGCTCCCTGTATTTTACCCCTGTCACCATCAGAATTTGAAAGAGAGTATTCCAGTCAACATTGTCAAAAGCTTTCTCTAAGTCTACAAATGCTAGAAACGTAGGTTTGCCTTTCATTTATCTTTCTTCTAAGATAAGTCGTATGGTCTGTATTGTCTCACGTGTTCCAACATTTCTACGGAATCGAAATTGACCTTCCCCGAGGCCATCTTCTACCATTTTTTCCATTCGTCTGTAAAGAATTCGAGTTAGTATTTTGCAGCGGTGACTTATTAAACTGATAGTTCGGTAATTTTCACATCTGTCAACACCTGCTTTTTTGGGATTGGAATTACTACATTCTTCTTGAAGTCTGAGGGAATTTCGCCTGTCTCATACATCTTACTCACCAGATTGTAGAGTTTTGTTAGGCCTGGCTCTCCCAAGGCTGTCAGTAGTTCTAATGGAATGTTGTCTACTCCCGGGGCCTCGTTTCGACTTATGTCTTTCAGTGCTCTGTCAAACTCTTCACACAGTATCATATCTCCCATTTCATCTTCATCTACCTCCTCTTCCATTTCCATAAAATTGTCCTCAAGAACATCGCCCCTGTATAGGCCAACTATATACTCCTTCCATCTTTCTGCTTTCCCTTCTTTGCTTAGAACTGGGTTTCCATCTGAGCTCTTGATATTCATGCAAGTGGTTCTCTTTTCTCCAAAGGTCTCTTTAATTTTCCTGTAGGCAGTATCTATCTTACCCCTCGTAAGATAGGCGTCTACATCGTCACATTTGTCTTCTAGCCATCCCTGCTTAGCCATTTTGCACTTCCTGTCGATTTCATTTTTGAGACGTTTGTATTCCTTTTTGCCTGCTTCACTTACTGCATCAAGTAAATTCAGTATCTCTTCTGTTACCCAATTGTTTCTACTAGCCCTCGTCTTTTTACCTACTTGATCCTCTGCTGCCTTCACTATTTCATTCCTCAAACCTACCCATTCTTCTTCTACTGTATTTCTTTCCCTCATTCCTGTCAATTGTTCCCTTATGATCTCCCTGAAACTCTGTACAACCTCTGGTTCTTTCAATTTATCCAGGTCCCATCTCCATAAATTCCCACCTTTTTGCAGTCTACAGTTCATAACCAATAGATTGTGGTCAGAGTCCACATCTTCCCCTGGAAATGTTTTACAATTTAAAACATGGTTCCTAAATCTCTGTCTTACAATTATATAATGTATCTGAAACCTTTTAGAATCTCCAGGGTTCTTCCATGTATACAACCTACTTTCATGATTCTTGAACCAATTGTTAGATATGATTAAGTTATGCTCTGTGCAAAATTCTACCAGGTGTCTTCCTCTTTCATTTCTTAGCTCCAATCCATATTCACCTACTACATTTCCTTCTCTTTTTCTACTGTCGAATTCCAGTCACCCATGACTATTAAATTTTCGTCTCCCTTCACTATCTGAATAATTTCTTTTATCTCATCATACATTTCCTCAATTTCTTCATAATCTGCAGAGCTAGTTGGCATATAAACTTGTACTACTGTAGTAGGAGTGGGCTTCGTGTCTATCTTGGCCACAACAATGCGTTCACTATGCTGTTTGTAGTAGCTTACCCGCACTCCTATTTTCCTATTCATTATTAAACTTACTCCTGCATTACCCCTATTTGATTTTGTATTTATGATCCTGTATTCACCTGACCAAAAGTTTTGTTCCTCCTGCCACCGAACTTCACTAATTCCCACTATATCTAATTTTAACCTATCCATTTCCCTTTTTAAATTTTCTAACCTACCTGCTCGATTAAGGGATCTGACATTCCACGCTCTCATCCGTAGAACGCCAGTTTTCTTTCTCCTGATAACGACGTCCTCTTGAGTAGTCCCCGCCTGGAGATCCGAATGGGTGACTATTTTACCTCCGGAATATTTTACCCAAGAGGACGCCATCACCATTTAACCATACAGTAAAGGTGCATGCCATCGGGAAAAATTACGGCTGTAGTTTCCCCTAGCTTTCAGCCGTTCGCAGTACCAAAACAGCAAGGCCGTTTTGGTTAGTGTTACAGGGCCAGATTAGTCAATCATCCAGACTGTTGCCCCTGCAACTACTGAAAAGGCTGCTGCCCCTCTTCAGGAACCACACGTTTGTCTGGCCTCTCAACAGAGACCCCTCCGTTCTGGTTTAGGTAGCATTCATTTCATACTAAGTGAGGAGAGCCCTACGTGATAGTGACGTAGGTTCGCGTCATCGTGACGTAAATAACCTAAATCGACTAATGAGTGCATGTATCGATCTTTGCAGTTGTATCGAAAACGTCGAAGGTAAATGTAAATACATGTGTTATGTGTACAATCGAAGTGACAGGAGTTGTGTGATATGCTTATCCTAGTTGAATGAATGTCTGACCGAATGTCTGAACGAAGGAACCATAACGAAAGTACACTCCTGGAAATGGAAAAAAGAACACATTGACACAGGTGTGTCAGACCCACCATACTTGCTCCGGACACTGCGAGAGAGCTGTACAAGCAATGATCACACGCACGGCACAGCGGACACACCAGGAACCGAGGTGTTGGCCGTCGAATGGCGCTAGCTGCGCAGCATTTGTGCACCGCCGCCGTCAGTGTCAGCCAGTTTGCCGTGGGATACGGAGCTCCATCGCAGTCTTTTAACACTGGTAGCATGCCGCGACAGCGTGGACGTGAACCGTATGTGCAGTTGACGGACTTTGAGCGAGGGCGTATAGTGGGCATGCGGGAGGCAGGGTGGACGTACCGCCGAATTGCTCAACACGTGTGGCTGAGGTCTCCACAGTACATCGATGTTGTCGCCAGTGGTTGGCGGAAGGTGCACGTGCCCGTCGACCTGGGACCGGATCGCAGCGACACACCGATGCACGCCAAGACCGTAGGATCCTACGCAGTGCCGTAGGGGACCGCACCGCCACTTCCCAGCAAATTAGGGACACTGTTGCTCCTGGGGTATCGGCGAGGACCATTCGCAACCGTCTCCATGAAGCTGGGCTACAGTCCCGCACACCGTTAGGCCGTCTTCCGCTCACGCCCCAACACCGTGCAGCCCGCCTCCAGTGGTGACGCGACAGGCGTGAATGGAGGGACGAATGGAGACGTGTCGTCTTCAGCGATGAGAGTCGCTTCTGCCTTGGTGCTAATGATGGTCGTATGCGTGTTTGGCGCCGTGCAGGTGAGCGCCACAATCAGGACTGCATACGACCGAGGCACACAGGACCAACACCCAGCATCATGGTGTGGGGAGCGATCTCCTACACTGGCCGTACGCCTCTGGTGATCGTCGAGGGGACACTGAATAGTGCACGGAACATCCAAACCTTCATCGAACCCATCGTTCTACCATTCCTAGACCGGCAAGGGAATTAGCTGTTCCAACAGGACAATGCACGTCCGCATGTATCCCGTGCCACCCAACGAGCTCTAGAAGGTGTAAGTCAACTACCCTGGCCAGCAAGATCTCCGGATCTGTCCTCCATTGAGCATGTTTGAGACTGGATGAAGCGTCGTCTCACGCGGTCTGCACGTCCAGCACGAACCCTGGTCCAACTGAGGCGCCAGGTGGAAATGGCATGGCAAGCCGTTCCACAGGACTACATCCAGCATCTCTACGATCGTCTCCAAGGGAGAATAGCAGCCTGCATTGCTGCGAAAAGTGGATATACACTGTACTAGTGCCGATATTGTGCATGCTCTGTTGCCTGTGTCTATGTGCCTGTGGTTCTGTCAGTGTGATCATGTGATGTATCTGACCCCAGGAATGTGTCAATAAAGTTTCCCCTTCCTGGGACAATGAATTCACGGTGTTCTTATTTCAATTTCCAGGAGTGTATAACAATCGTGTGTTCAGAAACGTGCGTGTTTCATGAACATAACGAATGTCTGAAGGAAAGAATCATAACGTAAAAAAAACTTTTTTTAATGCGATGAATCGTGCATAAATCTTGTGGACAGAAACGTGAAGTAATTACCTATTAAGCTGCAATCCAAAGAAACTGGAATTTTATTGCGTTTCATGAACACAACGAATATTTTAATGAAGGAATCATACCCATAACGAAAGTTAAGAAAAGTGTCTAGTCATTTTTAAAAATCCGATTAACTGTGCGCAAATCATGTGCATAAAAACGTGAAATAGGGAGAAATTAAAGTGTTTCGTATTTTTAGAAAAGCCAATGAATTGTACACGATTAATGCGGGCAGAAACGTTAAACTGAAAAATTGTGGTGGTTCCGATTTTGGTGGAAATATTATACCATCTAGTTCCATTTAATTTTGCCTTCATGTTGTAAATCAACTAAAAAAATTTTGCTCTCCAGAAATGCTGCTGATCATAATGTACTGACCTTTTGCGACATACATCATTATTTTTCTGTATAAACTGTATATTGTGAAAAAAACAACGACAAGTCACATTTACCAGCATCTGATAGCAGTGAGTACTCTGCCATGTTTTGCTACTTTTTGTGTGACTTTCACTCATTATGGAAAGAGCTACAGTAATCATGCCATACACCCACAAAATATATCCCATGTCTATTGAGAGAATAAACACAGTATGCCACCATCACATATGAAACATCACATAGTACAAGAATCATTTACAAGTACTCTTTGGTCACAAACTTTAAAAGGAACTTCACCCTTTGTGTATTGATAAACAAAATGTGCAGTTACTCATAACTTTTGCTATTAGGTGTATGGCTGACATTCATATGCTTCTAAGAAGATTCTTAATGCCTCGAAACATTATCACATTCGTCCATATTACAAACAATCGGAAGTTTTTTTAATGGGAAGAGTGTGATTGAAGCTGAGAAGAATCAAGAAAACTTTCGGCGTTGTGCCAGTTATTTGGTTAAAGATGCTGTGGGTACCTGGTGCTTAAAGGTGAATGACATCTCAGTATTTGGATCTAGCAAGTGGATCTATCCTCTAGGTGATTCTCAGGCAAATCAACAACGGTACTTTGATGTTTTCCTTTTTGGCTTTCAGATACTGTGATAAAAATGGCATTCCAACAGAAACTTAACCTTATCTCTGATTTCCTGAGGAAGTTTCTAAGAAATTGATAATATATCTGCCTGCTCTGAGTACTTGAGGAAACGCCATATACCTGTACATCGAACAAATTTCCATAACAAGGATTGTAAGTGGTGTAGAGCCAGATCTGCCATGATATAGGTATCACAAATGCATCATACCGTGTAATAACATCCCAGCTTCCTCAACCAAATTATAATGTCCCAGGACTTTCTGCACCAAATAATAACATTTCAGCTCCTCCACACCAAATTAAAACGTTGCATTAGGAGGTGTCTGCTTCGTGCAAAAGGTCTTGAGTTCATATTGACGACAACAAGTAATTCTTCATTACAGACGTTTATTTACAAAACAGAACTGACAGACTTCACAGACTCAACAACTGATTCTCCGAGCTAACCGCACTGCATATCCGAACTGAACTGACAACTCCTAGGTGTATTAATATCTTTCCAAACAATGAGAGTCTTTGACAATGTTTTGTTTACAATACGATAGCAATTCACGACTTAAAACTAAATTAGACATTACAGAATTTTAGTACAGATTAAAGTAAGTAAAAGGATCAGTACATATAAATTCTTACAAGCATAATTTCCAAATAGATTTTATAACATTTTTCTACCAGCTTCTGGATAACCTTCACCAGATTTGTACCGATGTTTCCAGAAATATCTTGACATTTGATTCTGGATATTTCTTGAGTGATTTAGAACAACTATTTATATGTAAAATGATTTAAATCGTGTTTCAAAACGTAAATAAATCTTTTTAGCAATATTTCTTGATACAAATCGTCTTTCGAAATTAGGTTATGAAACAGTTTTCACAAGTTTTCGTATTTTTGCGATCATAATATAGAATTTCTCCATAGAAAGTTCCAGAAGTGTGCATTAAACGTTCATTTTCAGACTTTCTCTTTAGCTGGTGAGTTTTTAAAAGTATCTTGTCCATATTATACGAAATAACTTAGCTCAAAACTGATAATTTATACAATTAATCAGAGCTACAGCAAACAGTGAGTCTTTCTTTTACAAAATGAAATATAATTACAAAATTGAATGAAAATAGGTTACTAACACTAATATATATTTACATTAATTCTATTTTTGTTCTTTCTGTGCAAAATGTCCTAATATTGACACAGTACAATATTTAAACATCACCAAAGTTTCCCTTTACATTTTGCATATCTGTATCGACATCCCCTAAAAGTCTACAGTATCGAATACTTCAATATGTCCCAATATGTCCTGTAATGTTACAGTGTGAATTGCTTTAAATTTTAGTCTGGATTTTATACTTCAGGGAAACATACCGAAAACAATGGAAAATTTAACAGCGAGTAAGAAAAGTGTAAGTGGCACACACATAAATGTTAATTCAGAGCCTCGCTTCCCAGAATGCTATCTCAATAAATTGTATCCCATGATATACCTTTTCAAGAGCACATACCCCATGATATACCTTTTCAAGAGCACATACAGATCACTACTCATAAAACCTATCAAAATTAGGCACTAGAATACAGGGAAACTCGTTTGGCAAAATCTGTTATGTCAAACATACACACTCTGACCTCATCCAATTGGGAAATATGAAAGTCACATGACACGAAAACAGCGCATTTGTTGCAGGAAATACGGAACACTCAAGACACCTAAGTGAAATTTTCATACTTTCTGCGTTATGATTGGCGCTCTCGCACCTCATTTGTGTTTATGAGACAATATTTACACAGTAGACACCCAAAATGATATAATGTGTAGACCTATACAATTACCAAACACAAACTGTTTCGAAACAGCTTTTCGAAACATTATATCGTACTGTCTCATTTGTTTCAGTTTGACCATGTCCAACACAAACAAATAGCAATGCATATCGAAGAGGCACACAACAGTCGATGTATATAGCAAACACACAACAGTCGATCGGACATCTCGTGAAACATCATGACGCGTGCCTACGTCACTATGACGTAGGGCTCTCCTCACTTAGCGTGAAATGAATGCTACCCTTGTGGTTGCACCTACGGTACGGCCATCTGTATCGCTGAGGCACGTAAGTCTCCCCACCAACGGCAAGGTCCATGGTTCATTGGGGAGGGTGGGGGGGGGGGGAGTGGCTCCCACAATACATGTGACAAAACTTTACACTGGTCTGTGCAAGCGACTTTGATCACTGACCACCTACTCCAGTCAGCCAGTAGATGTGTATTTAATAGGATCGCCACATATGCTCGATGTGAACAGGCGGACGGTATTTGTTCTCGATGTATTGGAAGAGGGGGACACAGTAATATCTTATCGAGTTATCTACCGGGTGACACTAAGGAAGTGTTTGTAGTTCGTAGTTTTCTCTGTTGGATGGTGCAAAATAATGAGGAGAGAGAGACAGTGTGCTGTCAAGGAAGTCTCTGACGCAATTACATTGTCGTATTTCTAATAATAGTTTTCATAAGAATACGATAATGGAGATTAGACTGTCATTCCATATCGATGAATTATAGATGTTACACATCTGAATTCCTTTGTGCATTCTGTGTATACTCTGCATGCTTGTGGATTTCCTCATGTGCATCAGTGTGCTATACTTCTCGTTGTGATAACCCTCCACCTTGTCATTGATGGGTGGGAGACAAGACATCCTTCTAACGAATGAAACAGTGCTGCTGGAACGTGATGGGGATTTGAGAGAATTAGCGGAGGTCTGTGACTTGATGGGGGACATCCCTTAGTCATGGAAATGATGCGGATTCAATTGCTATATATCGTGAGAATACAGTAGGTAGGCGATACTCTGAAGAAAGGGGAGTTGAGAGGTGAGCTTTATACCGTTTCTTCTAAGTGCTGTAGGCAAACATATTACGATATCTCACATTCGTCTCACGAAATGATTGCAATGAGAAAATTGGAACCTAATATGAAGATTTTCCTGAGAGACAAACAGCAGCGGAATTTCCATCTCATGCTTTCTTGAAAAAAAAGGAGACAATATTCTCGCTTGAATTTTCTGTCCCTGTAAATAGATGTAGTGACATCTTAATAGGTGGACTAAATTTATATTTGCATCCATATGCTTACTTTGCAAGCCAACGTGCGGTGTGTGGCGGAGTGTACTTAGTACCACTACTAGCCATTCTCTTACCAATTCCACTCCCAAATCGAACGAGGTAAAATACTCTCTACATGTCTCCTTATGAGCGCTAATTTCTCGTATCTTACCTTCATGGTCTTTGTGCGAAATGTGAGTTGGTGGCGGTATAATCCTTCTGTGGTCAGATTCAAATGTCGGTTCTCAATAGTGTTCCTCGAAAAGAACATCGTCTTCCCTCCAGGGATTAATATTTCAGCTACCTGGCGAGTGTAATCCAATTGCTGAAAAAAAAATTTCGCCATGCAAAGCGTCTCCCATGATCGATTTAATACAAATGACGTGCCGCCTGGCGGGTGGAAGCAAGGGCTAGGGAACCACAGATATGATTCAAGATTTGGAGCGGTAATCAGGCATTTTTCGTTGCGACGATATTTTTGACGAAATTTCAACTACACAGGGATATATGACCATTGTAATTAAATTATCTACACTGCCGAATTTGTAACGTGATATCTAGTATAAACCCGATATTTACAGCCTCTTTGTGCTGTTACCTTAAGAGATTTTGTATGTCGCGAATCGTCTGGTTATTGTAAGCTTTAAAAGAGTTCCAAAGTGAGGAGGCATCCCGAGACAAAGGTAGATCTTAGCACTTTGTCACGCGCTAAAAATGAATTTAATATTCTGGTCATATGGTGCAGGACCGTAATAGATATTAAGCTGACTAGAACAAATTTTTTGCCTGACGAGATAATACTTATAAAATATAGCTTATGCCATACTGTTACAGGATTTTCACAACAAGTAACGATACTTTAGCGATGTGAAAGCACGTGTACCTCCGATTTACTCTCTCTTCGAAAATAACTCGTATAAATTGGAAAAAAATCTACATTTCGCGTGAGAAAAAAAAATAGTTCAAATGGCTCTGAGCACTGTGGGACTTAACACCTATGGTCATCAGTCCCCTAGAACTTTGAACTACTTAAACCTAACTAACCTAAGGACATCACACAACACCCAGCCATCACGAGGCAGAGAAAATCCCTCACCCTGCCGGGAATTGAACCCGGGAACCCGGGCGTCGGAAGCGAGAACGCTACCGCACGACCACGAGATGCGGGCTTCGCGTGAGAAATTCGATGTGTATGGTCAACAACATCGCTGTCTAAGATGGGGTAAAGTGGTTTTTTAAACTGAGATATCTACGTCGAGGTGGAATTGGTTAGAACTATTGTGCACATCGAAGCTAGTGCTGCATGACTCGCAGTGTGCTGCAGACGGCGGCTGGATTGGTCACTGGCAATCGGCGACCGAAAGTTGTGGATGGGATTGGCTCAGCATGCGATTATGTACAAAGAATGGACTGACCTGTGTACTCTTTGTCAGGGAGCGGTTGGGAAGCAGGGGCGTGGGGGCGGTAGCGAAGTGACCAGTGTGCTAGATGCCTAGGTGGGCGGCGACAGGAGCAAACGTCTGTGTTGTGTGAGAAGATTCAATATGATGGGCGTCTGCATTGGACGATTATTCCCTCCAAGTAAATTGGTCGGTTCACTGCTTGGTGATACTATCTCCGATGGCTGAGCGTCTGGTATGGCAGGTGTCTGAATACCGGGAGATTGGTGCTTAACCATCCGTCTGTGGGGTCGACGTGCGCAGCGCAGCTGTTTCTCAACGGCCCGGTACTGTGGACGGCAGACGGCGAACCCTTCGCGACCGTGAGTTTCACTGATCGCTCGGATGTTTGTCACTTCATGTTTAGTGGAAACGTTGTAGTGGAGGAGGGTGCTTGTGTTGTCAAATGTCAGTGCACACAAGACCTCAAATATATTTGGCGCTATGATCCATTTGTGGCGGAAATTTAATTACTTGATTTGCACAATGCTTGTGTGTGATACTCAAGTGTTGAAAATACGTTTTTTTATTCAGAATGAGAGTTTCACTCTGCAGCGGAGTGTGCGCCGATATGAAACTTCCTGGCAGATTACAACTGTGTGCCAGACCGAGACTCGAAATCGGGACCTAGAGCACTTGCCCACGAAAGGCAAAGGTCCCGATTTCGAGTCTCGGTCCGACACACAGTTTTAATATGCCAGGAAGTTTCATATCAGCGCACACTCCGCTGCAGATTGAAAATCTCATTCTGGAAACATCCCCCAGGCTGTGGCTAACCCATGTCTCCGCAATATCTTTTCTTTCAGGAGCGCTAGTTCTGCAAGGTTCGCAGGAGAGCTTCTCTTACGTATGGAAGGTAGGAGACGTACTGGCAGAAGTGAGCTGTGAGCACGGGTCGTGGGTAGCTCAGTTAGCCGGCACGGTAGCTCAGCGCGTTCGGTCAGAGGGTTAGCTCCTTCTGTAAAAAAAAAAAAAAACTTAGTTAATCGATCAACAACGAACTTAAAACGGATGTCTTATGACGTCCGCCCCGAGCAGATGCTACGAACAAAATCGAACAAAATGAGTAAAAAAAAAAATGTTGGTAGAGCACTTGCCCGCGAAAGGCAAAGGTCCCGAGTTCGAGTCTCGATCCGGCACACAGTTTTAATCTGCCAGGAAGTTTCACGTTTTTTATTATGAAGAAGTATCATCGTTAGCTGGACGTGAGTGTGTTAAGCGAATTGTTTGACTCCTGTAAATTGCTAAACAATTAATTTGATAGGGTGGTGCAAACGGACTATTTCCCAGTATTTCTGATACCGAAATTTCGTCAGTCCTCCCATTTCCCGCAGCATTGGCCAATAGGAAGACAGTACTCTGAGGAGAGATGAAAATATCTGTCTGCGTGTTTGGAGACGTTGGTTCGCACACATAAAGAGGAATTTGCCTCTTAAGAGAGATACACTACGTTTACATGTGACACATTTTCTGAAATACGAAAACCGACTTTCCGAAACCGTGCTTTGCTGTCATGTTTACATGTTATGGTCTGAAGTGGATTTGCTAGCCCAGTTAAAATGGAAAACAGCTGATCCAGTTTCTGATTCAACAACACAATCGTTATTTCCCTTTTCTTAAATATTGCAGGTAGACAGCTTCATGCTCAATCTAATATTTCTCCTTTTCCTTCACCACACAAAGAGTCCATATTAACCGAATATTCTGAAAACAAGACGTAACTTGACAACCCAAGCACAATTTAAAACCAGTTGCGTTTATAAGGGGCGCTCAAAAAGAAACGAACCGGAGTCAGGAATGCGCAAACCGATAGCAGGAGGGTAATATCGTGGCGTGTGTAACGAGGTGGGGTTCCGACCAGAGCGTGGAAGTTCACGGCCCGTCGCTAGAGGGCACACGTGCACGTCACGTGACTATACAGAGCTAGGAGCAGCATGCATTAATCGATCAACGCTGCCAGTCGCATTGCAAACAGTAACATGGAGGCGTCAAAAGAAGAGCATTGAGATGTCCGTTTTCTGACAGCTGACAACTGAAGGAGTAGGAGGAGCGAACATTCATCAACGAAAGTCACAAGTGTACGACGAACACTGCATGTCCCTTGCAAGGGTCAAGGTGTGGCACAAGCGCTTCAGGGAAGGACGAGTGGCGTTAGCCGATGATGCACGGTCTGGAGCACCACACTGCATTACCGATGACGTTGTCCAGCTTGTGGGTGCACTTATTACCCAGGGCTGCCGAGTGACAGTGAAAGGCATAGCTGCTGTGGTCCAATTGAGCGTGGAACGACTGCACATGCGCAAAGTGTGTCGTCAACCACACCAGGAAGCATGTCGAATGGCCCCGTCTTGCTCATCTGCAGCGCTATGTTCGGGAAGGGAATGCATTCCTGGCACGAGTGGTGGCTGGAGATGTCGTGGTGTCATCACTTCGTACCAGAATCAAATTGACAATGTCTCCAGTGGAAGCATCCAGGATCACCACCACCAAACTAAGCCAAGGCCATCCACACGAGTGCAGGAAAGGTTATGCTGACGTTCTTCTTTGAGCAACATGACCCCCTTCTGATTCACTTCCTGCTACACAGGACAACAGTGAATGTCCAGGGATACTCGCAAACCTTGACCACCCTTTGCCAAGCAATCAAATCAAAATGGCCAGGCAGTCTCACCTGTGATGTCATTCTGCTCCACGACAATGCAAAGCCTCGTGCGGCCGACACACTTGCGGCGCTCCTACAGAAATTCAAATGGGCGGCTGTTGGCCACCCTCCATAAAGTGCGCACCTCTCTCCCTGTGATTATGCCATTTTTCTCCCCTTAGAAAGTTCCTTATGGGCAAACGATTCTCCTCGGATGAAGACATCTAGCTGTATGTGCAGAACTGGTTAACATCACAGCCCCGGGAATTTTATGAGATAGCCATTCACCGCCTTACGTCACAGTGGGACAGCCAGGGTCAATACTTCTAACATACAAATACTGGTTTCTGTAATTATGCCTCCAGCTCGTTTCTTTTGGAACGCCCCTTATACATGGGAGCAAAAATTGACTGTGGAATTGGAGCACTGGAAATTAGAAGCGGATTTCCAAAAATCGATTCTGAACTGTTGACATGACTACCCAGAAATAGTATTGGGAAATCGGTTTACATAATATGGTTTTGGGAGCCCCATTTAAATGGGATGACAGAGACAGGAAGTGAACCTGTAATTTCCCTAAAAACAGAATGCTATGACATGATGCTTTGTTTGGGGATGCAAGATCAAAGGAGGCCGATATACAGTCCGTGGTAGGTAGCATTTCTGTCGTGATATGTAATTCTGACATTGGGCAGTTTTTGATCTTTGTGGGGGCGCCCGGACGGTAGACACACACATAGGAGATTCAAACTGTGGCTACTATACAGCACTTCATTCCATTCCTTGGTACTTACAGTTTTTACATCATGGGTAGTAGGGATCACGGGTGCAGGCATGAACTCTACCCAAGCAGGGGAGACCAGTCTCCTGCAAAATGATTAAATAAAGTTTATGCATTAATATATTATTGGTGTTGATCTGAATTTCATGGCGTGGGATCCTTCATTTCCCACACAGATTGACTCTTTTTTCTAGGAGGGTGGGGAGGTGGCGATGGGTTGTGAGTAGGACATCGCCTTGTGCTGGTATTGTGACCTAGCTCAGTCGATCCTTGCATTTCAAGGTTAGCACACACACAAACACCCATGCACACACACACACACACACACACACACACACACACACACACACACACACACACACACACACGTGCACACACAAACATTTTCTAATAAGACAACACCTTCAATCTGCAGAAGTGTAATTAGACAGTATGTCTTCTGTTATGTAATTGACATTGACTTCAGATTCATATCAGGTGATCCTTTCTCTCCAGCACTGACTGAGTCCTTTTCCCGACTAATTTCCAGATAGGGGAGGAGAGGGGGAAGGGGTGTTGTGAGCGGGATAGCTGCTTTCTCAGAGGTGGAGACATTAATTAATTGATCGAATTAATTAATTATTCAATTAATCTGATATCAAAAGTGTGCTTTTATAGGGGGAGGGAGACGGGCAGGAGATTTTACAGAGGGGGGAAAGCAGGAGGGAGAAGGGAGGGGTGTTGGGTTTCTCAAAAAGATGGATTATACCCAGGGGGTCATAAATCAATCCTCAGCACATCATAAACCATTTTAATTTTTCTTCAAAAGCCCCAGTGTAGTCTATCCATTTAGAATGACATGAACTCAGCAATTTAGTGCTTTCGAACAGTCATGGCACAAAAAGGTGCATCCTTGCTAAATCACTTAGTAAAACCTAAGTTCGCGCAACTTCTGTATGTAAATCAAATCTGTGCCTTGGGAATGTAGTAGCACGGGCATTTGAACTAATTAGTGACTTCAAACATCACAATGCATTATTATTTTGCAGGAACGAATGACAGTTGTAATAAAACCAACTTTTTCTGTGATTTAGAAAAGGTGATCTGAAAACTTGATCACACAAACGTATTAATGTGTACCATTCCTTACTGTTACGTCATACCAGAAATCAACTGGACCTTTAGAGTCCTCCCTCAGGCATGGGTGTGTGTGTTGACCTAAGCATAAGTTAGTTTAAGTAGTGCATAAGCTTAGGGACCGATGACCTCAGCAGGTTGGTCTCATAAGACCTTAACACAAATTTTCAAATTTTCCAACCGGACAGTGTATAATTTTAACAGATATGTAATGAATATATCATCAAGGTTTGCTAGTGTGAAGGTAATTGATGTCAATCCGTTTTTGCAAGGAAGTACTCACGCTAACTGTAGGCTACACAACCACAGAGACATCATCGAGTGGACAAACTGCTCACTGTGACATAGTCACAGTAGGGACAATTCAGTTCTAAGTGAAGAAGTGAAATATGGTGTAAACATACAAAGGGACCCACAACAGGATAGTGAAGGTAGCTCTAACAAACTTATTATTTTTCATCAAAATGTCAGAGGTCTCAAAAATAAATTAGACTTTCTATCTTTAAATCTATGTCATATGGATTTTGTTAATCAAGGACATGTATTATGTCTTACTGAGAATCATATGGCAAACGGAATTGAAGGGCTGCTACTTGAGGGGTACAATTTAGTTACTTACTATTACAGAACAAGCAGAGAGAAATGTGGCTCTGTAATTTATATTGACAGCAACATTATTTTTAAACCTTTAGATCTAAACAAATATTCTATGCATCAACATTTTGACATCCGTGAGATTGAAGGCTGCAAAGAACTTTTAGCTGTAGTGGTCACAATTTACAGAGCTCCAGCAGAGAAATTTTGTATTTTTCTGAATACATTAGAAACGCTGTAGTGTAAACTTTTTTCCAAATTCAACAATTTAATAGTTCAAAATGGTTCAAATGGCACTGAGCACTATGACAATTAACTGCTGTGGTCATCAGTCCCCTAGAACTTAGAACTACTTAAACCTAACTATCCTAAGGACATCACACACATCCATGCCTGAGGCAGGATTTGAACCTGCGACCGTAGCAATCATGCAGTTCCAGACTGTAGCTCCTAGAACCACACGGCCACTCCAGCTGGCAATTTAATAGTTACTGGGAACTTTACTGCAACTTCTTAACTAATGGTAACAATAGAACTGATCTGGTACATTTAGGAATTCTTGCAACTTGGCTGCTGTGGTTAACTTTCGTACTAGAGTTACAAAAAAAATTCTCAAGTCTGATAGACAATATTTTAATTGGCAACAATGCAAGTGTCAGCCAAGTGACAAATGACCTTGCTGATCACAATAGCCAATTGCTTAAGGTTAATAACATCAGTTTGTGCAGAAAAGTCTCCTACACCTATCAGTCCTTTAGATGTATAAACACTGAAACATTTTCAGAGTTTAATTACCATCTATTACAAATAGATTGGGACCAGTTTATAGGGTACCTGATGTACCAGATAAATTTAAAATTTTCTTAAATGAATTTATCTCCCTGTTTGAAATGTCTTTTCCAAAAAGCACTGTCAGAAAGAACACTGAGACTCTTTCTAGTGGATCATCGATTACAGAAGGAATTAAAATTTCTTGCAGCACTAAGAGGGAATTACGTGCCTCATTAAGATTGTCAAATAATATCCATAAGAGATCTAATTAGATACTGTACTTTAATGTTTAAAAAGCATGATAAACAAATCCAAAAGCTTATATATTAAATCTGAAATCGATAACTCTAAAAACAAAATTGAAATCATTTGGACTGTTGTAAAGAGGGAGTCTGACAAAAAAACAGAATGATAACACCATAGAGATAATCCATGATGGCAATGTGGTAGATAATTCTGTAGCAATTTCTGACTTATTCAACAACTGTTTCTTAACTGCAGCAGACCATCATGGTTTGTAAGGGTTCATTAAATATGGCCATGAATTTATTACAAAGAGCTGACTACAACATATATGATCCAATTTTTATAGCTCCAGTCTCAATTAGTGAAATCAAAAATATAATCAAATTCTTATAAAACAAAAATTCCACAGGTATTGACAGCATTTCATTGAAAGTGGTAATGCACTGCAGTGATTATATATGTCAGTTCCTGTGCCACATATTTAATGAATCTTTGCATCAAAGTATTGTCCTAGAAAGAATAAAGATTGCTATTGTGAAACCACTTTTTAAGAAGTGTGACAAAACTAATTAAAACCAACTACTATCCAATATCTCTATTACGTTGCTTCTAAAAATATTAGAGAAAGTAATTTACAAAATAATTGTAGAGCATGTCACCATTCACAACATCCTCAACAAAATTTAATTTTACTTCCAAAATGGTGGATCAACAGAGCAGGCTATTTTCTCCCTCACAAATAAAATTCTTGAGTCACTACATACCAAAATGTCACCTATTGGAATTTTCTGTGACTTGTCAAAGGCCTTTGACTGTGTTGACCACAAAATTATCTTTAAGAAGGTCAATTTTTATTGTTTGAAGGGAAGTACTGGTAGATGGATTGAATCATATCTACACTGCAGGAAACAGAGGTGATACTAAATAGTCTTTATGGCTGTCCTGTCTCATCTGACTGGGCCATTTTAAGTTATGGAGTGCCACAAGGATCCATTTTGGGGCCTTTACTGCTTCTTATCTTTGTCGATGCTCTCCCATTCTGTACAAACACTGAGAGCAAATGCACTCTTTTGCTGATGACACTGCTATTATGCTTGAAAGTCAATCAATCAGTGAACTAGTAAACAAATGTACTGCTGTACTTGTAGATATCCTACACTAGTTTAAGCCAAGTGGATTAACACTAAATATTGAAAAAACACAACATATGCAATTTCACGCATCACCAGAAGAAAATGAAACATTCAGCTTATACTGTGACAGTCAATCTACAGGGTGATTAAACTTTTAAAACGTCGTAGAAATAACACCACTGGTCAGAATGACGTCAAATTGCAACATAATATTATCGGGGAAGATGGAAAACGTATGGCATAAGAGAAAAAGCAGTGTGTAAATTGGTCAATAGATGGAGCCGTATGTGTCAGAATACGTCAATGAAAACACCTGTCATGCACATGACCCATTGAAGTTGTTATAAACATGCCAGGTACACTGCCTTTTCTCCTTTCACATCTGCAATGTTCGGCATGACTGTCTCAGTGCAGGATCACACTCTACTTGTAAAGCGGTATTACAAGAATGATGACTGTGCACATGTCGCTCTGCAAAAGTTCCGGACACTGAAGGGTTTCAAAAAAGGCGTTGGTCCAATCACTGCTGTGGGTCTGGAGAAAATGATTAGGAAACTGGAAAAGACAGGTTCTTCTGGTGTGTAAATTGGTACAGGGATGAAAGGAATTGATTTGACATCAGTGGAAGTAGTGGCCAACCCAATGCAGGAGGAGACCTCGTCTCTGGTGTGCAAATGTGTAGTGTGTGGAGAAGTGGCCAGACATTAGAAATACCCGTGAGCACTATGCATAAAATCCTACGAAACATCCTTCTTTGTTATCCATTCAAAATTACCCATGTGCACGAACTGCCAGCAAGAGAGACCTTTCCTTTAGAGTTTCTTGCTCGCATGGAAGTGGACAATGATTGGCCATGGAAGATTTTGCAGACAGAAGAATCCCACTTCCATGTGATGTTATATGTCGAATATGAGCAACAGAAAATCCACACGCAAATCAACCAGTACCACTTCATCCTGAAAAGGTCACAGTGTGGTGCAGGCTTACAGCATCATTTATCACAGGGACATATTTTTTCAAAGAGACATGTGCTTCCAGTCCTGATTCCTGTACCATCACTGGTAAGCGCTATGAGTGTCTTTTGCGCAGCCACGTCATTCCAGTTCCCCAACAGCGTGGATGGGATCATTTTTATGCAATATGGCGCACCTCTGCATATTCGAAATCCAGTTAAGCAACTTCTGAAGCGCCATTTCGGAAATGCTAGGGTTATCAGCCGCCATTTGCCTACAGCCTGGCAGTCACGATCACGTGACCTTAATCCATGTTACTATTGGCTGTGGGGCTACCTAAAAGATGTTGTGTCCAGTGTTTCGAATGTGAACTTTGCTGCATTGAAAGCACGCATTACCCAACATATTCTGAACGTGACCCTGGAATCACTTCGATCAGTTGCGGAACATGCTGTTTCTTGATTTCAACCCATTGCAGAAAACAGTGGACAGCATATTGAATATGTTATGCGCCATCACATGGAAATTAATAATCCGATTTAATTTTGATTCATGCTTTTTATGCGGGTTTTGGTCTCAGGACAATTAAAAACCGATGTGATGCTTTTCATGCGGTTTTTGGCCTCAGGACAATTAAAAATCGATTTTTCCCATCCACTGTCATATGATCTTGCCATGGTTGATGGCATTACGTAACTAAAAGTATCACACCTGTACACTAATATACACTGAGTAGTACAGTTCGTTTCACGTCAGACATACAGCTTAGGCATTGTTGTATGATTCATTTGGCATTTGTAGTCAACCACTATTAAATTATGATGCATACAGTGCCATCTGTTCTACCTTTTTTAACTATTTATTTTTCTTCTGCCATACGTTTTCCCCTTCTCTGATAATATTCTGTTGCAGTTTCACGTCATTCCTATCAGTGGCGTTATTTCTACAGCGTTTTAAAAGTTAACTTCAATTATAATCACTCCGTACAGGGTGGAGAAAAATTGTGTCACTAAATTTTAGCCCTGGATATCTGATGACAGTAGGAACCAAAATTACAAATGTTGTGTAGGTTGACGATGCACCATTTTTAAACTACAGAAACTTGGTGCCACACTCTCCAATTGGATTCCCTTGCTGCCGGATGCTGTGGACAACGCATGACCATGAATGCTTTGCCTGCCGGAGATTGCAATGTATCCAAGGCGACCCACGTGCTTGGTGCTAGTGTGTCTGCCTTCCACTCGCAGGGCCTGGTTTCATGATAACACGTACTGGGAACAAACCCGTGAATAGCTGCTAGTTCGCGTACAGAAAGTATTTTACAAATTGTATCGGCCCTGAAAAGGTGCTCGAACTAGCGACCCTCTGACACGACACAGGCTTGGTAACGTCGAACGTTCTTTACCGAACTCTTTCAAAGATTCCTGGTGTTGCTTTGATGTGATTGGCGGCGTGTTAAATGCGATCCATTAATTCATCTTCGTTTATAGGTGGTTCTCGTCTGGGTGGGTGAAACTATTCGACATGTGTGAGTCTCATATTGTTGCAGTGACAGGGCGAGGGACGTTTGTTTGTGTGAACTGACGACCATATGCTGCCTGTCAACTAAAGAACGGCAATCCCACAGCCAATCGGAGCGCGTGGCGCCAAGTTTCTGTAGTTTAAAAATGGTGCATTGTCGACCTACACATTATTAATTTTGGTTCCTATTGGCATCAGATATTCAGGGTTAAAATTTCGTGACACAATTTTTCTCCACCCTGTATATTACAGTGTGACACATCTAAGATTCTGGGCATTATCACTGATGACAAGTAAACTGATCTGGGCATATTCTAGCTCACCATAAAAGACTAAGTGTAGCAACTTATGCCTCTGCATATAATTATCCCTATTGGTGACATGAATACTATAAAACCAGCTCACTTTGGCTATTTTCACTCCACCATGTCATATGGTATAATTTCTTTGCGGTAATCATACTTCAGCCAAAAAGTTCTTTACTGCACAAAAGAGGGCAATTAGAATCATGAGTGGTATTCATCCAAAATATACTTGCAGAAACCTGTCCCAGAAGCTCCAAGTTCTAACCATCACATGCCAGTACTTATTCTCTTTGATGATTTTGTCTTGAATAACAATTCTCTTTTTACATCCAGTAATGCATACCATGATCACATTACAAGGTCTAAAATTATTTATACAGCGATCTAAAACAGCTAAGTATCATTTAAAAAAAGGTGTTCATTATTCTGTTATAAAAACCTTCAATTCTCTTCCACCTGATATCAAACCCACATTAATTCCCCACCTACATTTAAATTTAAACGAAGAAAATCCCTTATGGATAAATCCTTCTACTCTTTGGGTGTGTACCTGCAGAGTAGGCCTAATCAGTGATTGTCTTTGTATCTTTTTATTGTATTTTCTATTTATATTCTAGTCTCTGTTTATATAATGTTCATCTTCGTTGCCTAAGATGATCAATGTAAGAATTTTCTTTTTTCTGTACCAATAGTTATTTTTAGTAATTTACAACATGTTTATTTGAACTGTATGTATTTAATTTTAGTTCAGCCTTTAAGCTTATATCACCAGATTGCTACATTCTTCTCATTGCACGTTATCTTGTATATCTGTAAAGTTGTAAACCTGACTCGTTCCACATCCTTGCGATTCATCACTATATGGATTCATTGAATTTGAAATAAATAAATTAAAAATAAATGAAAGAAACATATAAACTAGCATAAGTCCATAAACATCTGTTACATTTTTTGTAGAATTTTCTCTGCAGCATTACTTTGTGGGTGGAATCTTGAGATAAGAACGTATTCAATGCCTTGTTCCTTTAGAAAATCTCTCCACTTCTTTACTTGTGAAATTTGTTGCATTGTCCGTAAGAATTTTGTCAGATTTTCCTGTCATTGTCAGATAGTGCTGTGAGATTCTTCATATTATGACAGATGCTGTCAGTGACTTTAAAGCATAAACTTTACACATTTTCTGAACACATCATTAAACGCTACTAGATTTTTTGTACTGCCATGTCCAGCTGTGACTGGACCTGTGATATCAGCACAGAGTAACTCTCTGGGTTTGGTTGGTATGATTAGGTGTAACACAACGTCACTGCACCTGCTTGTGACAAATCAGATAAGTTTTTATCTGGTTGTGTATGCACCTACACATATTTGGAAAGTAAAATCAACTGTTGAGTTTTCTTAGTCATTTATCTGTTTCATAGTCGCCCCAAAAATAATGAGTATGCCATACTAAAGCATGTTTACAAGAATAAGAAATACACACACACACCAGTTGTTTCACTTAGCGTTTCTTGAATAAAATAATACATCATTATGAATTTTAAGTGTGTTTTTACATTTTCAAAGGTGTTCTGAATAAACTGTGTTTTTACAGTCTACCGTCTGTCATCTAGATTTTGTAGTAGAGCCATGTATTTGCACATGTCTAAATAATACTGACTGTAGTGTGTGTCTTTTGTTAACAAAGTTCTACGATTTTAATCTGTTCTGAAATTCATTTAAGTCTGTGAGACCTTGCAGTAACCTTGAGAGTGCAACCAGTACTATGTGGTCCTTATCTGGGACATGTGCGGTTTCAGATGAGTACTCTTGAAGGGTAGCAGTCCCCCTAGCAATTCTTGCGTGTAGTAATATGCACGGCAGTAGAAAAATTAGAGCCTGGTGGTCACAGTATGCGCATGTATGTTTACCCCAGATGTAATAGTTGAACTTTTTGAAGGCTCATAGAATAGCCAAGCTTCTAATTCAGTGGCCAAATATGAAAGTTCACCCTCTGAAAGTGTTCTACTAACAAAATGAATTATGGTGATCTCTTGTTTTGAGTTGATTGTGTTTACATGGAACAGACAAGCTCCAAGACCATGTAATGAAGCATCAGCTATTATACAAAAATCTAAATTCATATTTGAATAGCATGAGATATTTGAACTTAATAAGGTATGCTTTATACCCTCAAAATTTTCTACAGGTATCCATCCAACACCTGATGGTTTTCTTTTTCAAGAGCTTCAAAAGTGGCAGACTAGTTAATTGTTGTTCAGAAACGCAAAGATGAAAAAATGAAGTTAATTTCAAAAATACTTTTAACCGCCGTTTCATTGTAGGATGAGGGAAGATTCTTATAGCATCTAACTTAATGGGATCAGATTTGCTCCCTGCTGACAAAACAATATGTGCTACAAATTTTATTTCTTCTCCACCAAACTTAGATTTTTGTAAGTTAGCTGTAACATTGGTTTTGAAAATTCAATGTAAAATTCTGTCAAGTAGTTCAAGATGTTCTGACCATGTTTCAGTAGCAGTGAGAATGTCATAAACATATACAGTCACTTTATCTAAAAGATCAGTACCAAGCATTGTTTCAAGAACTGCAATAAAAAATCCTGTATTTACATTTAATCCGAAAAGCAGTACACAAAACTGGTAACCCCTTCTCGTGTAAAAAAAAAAACCTGTGTATTTTCTTTACTCTTCAAGAGGCTTTACCTGCCAATAAGAATTCCTCAAATCTAGGCTAGTGAGGTATTTAACATAATAGAATTTTTAATTGTTTCTCTAAGGTCTCCAGTTGAATACGACCTGGTAAAACAATTTTATTAATGCCACTTGCATCTAAAACGAGTATTGCCTGTCCATTTGCTTTGTTTTCTGCACATAGTAAGTTACATTATCGAGATAAAGACGATTCTATAACCTTCCATATAGTCATTTTGTTAATTTGTGATCAACATCCTTTAACTTGGTCCAAAGAATGAGTTATGATTTCCTACAATACGTTTCATGTGGCTTGAAACTCATTTTATAGACATATATATCAATTATGCCTGGTTTTTCGTCAAATGTGTGTAAATGTTTAATCAGCACATTTGCTGTTATGTTTTACTTAAATAAGTGGAGTCTGTGGTCTTAGTATTAATGTGTTCCCTATTGTTTACACTACTCTCATTTTGAGTCATAATATATTCACACAGCGCACTTTTGTGTTTGAGAAACTGTACCTTTAACCCTGGACAAAACTTACATTGTCTTTCAGACATGTGAAAAAAATCACCTTTCATTTGTTTACCATCACACATCAAAAAGAATTTTCATTTGGAGAAGTCAATCACTGCATGCTTTTCTCTAAAAAAAATTCGATGCTGAGAAGGCATTCCACAGTTACACCACTTATTACTAGGGCCAGGCAATATAACTCCATTCCCTATTATTATCTTCACCTGCATTTGCTATTTCACTAATATAGCTTTTGCACCAATAACAACTGAGCTTTGCAACCTTCTACTGGCAGCACAGGATTTTTGTGGATTCCCATATTCTTTCGAATAATGTTTGCGAGGCACAATTTGTCGTCACACCTGTATCGAAAACTATAGTGCTAGGTATTTTACCCACAATTCCTTTTATTTTAGTCTGCACTGCTACTTGTGCTTTATGTTGGCATGTGTGTGACATCTTTGTTAGTTCGTCCCTGATGTCAATACCATCATTGTATCTATGTAAGTAGGTTTGGTTTTACTTGTTCTGTACCCCCAGACCATGTTATGACCGGCATTCAAGGGCTTAATGTGGTCGGTTCTCCTTTGTCGATGCAGACTGTACACTAGGTGGCCACTGCTCATTTGTAACCTCCACTATATTTATGGCATACCCTTATTGTGCATATGGAACCCAGTTAACATAGTCACTTGGCGTTCTCACTATATGACTGTTTTGCAGACTATTGTTACTATCGTTGGGTGGAAAGTTATTCACGTTCTGGTTAGGCCTGTTCCAGTACTGTGAGTTTTGGTTGGCATAATACTAACTGTTGCTGTTGCCCTGATACCCAGGTCGACACATGTTGTTAAACTTCTTTTTGTTTTTAAAGTTCTTCTGTAGAGCGGTAGGCCGACCGTCATAGCTAGGTGACAGGCATTGACTTCATGGACTGTGCCCCTGGCACCCTTGCGGCCTGCCATAGTTGTTGCCAATATTGCAGCTGACCTGGTCGCGAGGACCCATTCTTATTATTCATGTTATTTTGATTATCGTTGGCTTTCACATCCTTGTGTATCAGATCAATTGTATGGAGGGTGGCCTTAAACTCATCCAGGTTTTCTTTGGAAGTGTACACCGAATCTCTACATTTCCTAATCTCTACATTTTCTTGTGGGAAGCTTTCCTTTAAGAATTATTATCATGTTTTTGCGTGAAATGGGCTCGTCCCTGTATCACGTTTTGTTCATTTATTTTTTTGAAAAACCACCTAAGGCTGCCCCTTTTTATTTAAATTTGTTTTTTCAGTTGACACTTAATGGAGATTTGTGCAGCAACACCCATCGCCATGTTCTTGATGATGTCGATGGTTTTTGGCAGGAAGTCCATTTGGCGCATTGACTCTATCAGGTGTTTGTGACTAATTTGATCAAATGCCTTATGGAAGTCTATGAAAAGCAGTCCCCATTTTATGTTACTTGCCTACACTAGCGCAATGCCACCACGATACAAAGCTGCAGTTTGTAAAATCGCCCTTCTAAAAGCACAAGTCTGCTGCTGGCCTATGATGTCAGTGGTGCATGGTGTAAAGCGTTTATTAATTACTCGAGCTATAATTTTATAATCCGAATTTAAAAGTGAAGTCGGCCATTGGTTGTTTATTTTTTTTTTTTTTTTTTTTTGCAGCCTCTGATCTTCGGGATCAACACGATTTTGCATTGCTTGAACTCTGCAGGCACTGGCTTTCCCTGTAAGACTTCACTGAAATTTTTGGTGAACTTTTCTCCTATTAGGGTCCAAAATCGTTTATAGAATTCAGTGGGCAGACCATCAGGTCATGGAGATTTTCTAGCGGGGGAGCTGCACACAGTTTCCAATACCTCTTTCTTGTTGATGTCCAAAGAAATGTTCTCATCATCATCTCGCGATATTCGTGGAAGATATGTACCAAAGAGCTCATCGTTTTCTCCTTCTTTTGTTTCCCTGACACATACATATGTTCATAATACGCTGAGATCTCTTTAATTATTTCGTTCAGGGTGGTGATTATGGCACCATTATCGAATTCAAGGTCGTCCATGAAACTTCTTCTTCTATTCTTGGCGTGTACAATGCTGCTGTCTCATCTTCAGTGACTGACTTTGCTTTTGATTTTTATCTTAACTACCTGCAGTTCCTTACGTTTCAGACTTGTTAGCTTTGCTTTTATTTCCTTAATGTCTTTACTTGTAGAGGTCACTGAACAACTTTCCAGCTGTGATAAAATGGTGGACCCCAATGAGCGAAACCGAAGTTAAGGAAAGTTTTAATATCTTTTAGGATAGATATGGCCAGAGAAATGAAACAGACTGTAGAATTCTACTACAGCATACTAAGCACTAACGAGCATCTATTTACCACCACTTTACGTAACACTGACCTCTGCAGCAAATGCAACCCTCGTTGATAGTGTGCCTCACCATTGCACACGTGGAGATCAAATTATCAACTGGAGGTGGAACAGGGAGAAAATTTGTCAAATAACTAGAACTTCAGCAAACAATGTATCATTTTATTCAGACCAGAAGAAATTTTTACCCTCAGGCAAAAATTAACACAATAATTTGGTTAATGGGCAAATATACAAGTTACATTTTTAACGATATAGGGAGTGATGAACATATTGAATACAAGATGTATTTGGAAAATGAATTCCAGAAACCGCTTAAGTATCAGAATCACAATAAGAAATATGATAACATGCTCCAAATTGTCTTCAACAGAATGGGTATAAGTTAGGAACACTGGATTCCTCATGGAGATGGGATGGGTTCGATCATGTTCCCAACCCTAACCTCACCTGCACGTCACACATGAAAAAGAAATCAGTAGTACAGCAGATACAAGAATATGACAGCAAAAATCTGGTGTCCGTTATAAATGAGGATGCGTTTAGAAGGCTGAAACTGACAAAAAATAACAAAGCAGTGAAGGACTTTATAATGTCGCTGTTCAGGATTCCTCTTCTGTCCACATAATTTACCCTGGAAGGAACACACATCAAGGATTTACTGAATGATTAATTAGGGTCTGGGAAATGATGATGAGGAATCTCGGGCTGCAGAAGAAGAAAATGTGCATGCTGGACTGCCACCAGTTGAAGGTGACAGTTAAGATGCTAAAGGTGATGATCCTTTGAATGCTCTGATTTATGACTGCAATTATCTGTTGCCTTATTTATATCATTTTATTGTAAGCTAGCCATTTTGTTACTGTTTTTGTGGAATAAAAAAACTGCTGTGGCAAGAAAAGCGAGGTCTGCAGTATACAAATTTTTCTGTTGATTAACTGTTTCATTGACCACAAACCAATGTCATTATTCAAAGTTGTTTCCAAAATTAAATAACTGTAGATACAGTACGAAAAATGTGGGAACTTCAACCTTATTCATTTTTACCAAATATGATCATGACCTGCTTATTTTTACAAATGTTTGTGCATGGGTGGCCATAGCTGCTGCAACTGCATTACGATCATTGATAAAAGGTCTGTTTCCTGTTGTTATGCTCAATTTGCTTCTGCAGTGAGAGAATTACTAGTGTGCTGCATTTGTACTAAAAATAACAAACAAATATGTCACATATGTGAAGATGCACAACCGCATTCTAACAAAAGCGATTTTGGTTCGGTACTTACCTTCTGTTTTGGGTTCTGACTACAAAATGTCAAGTCCCTCAAATATACATCTATTTTTTGCTATGTGATCATATATAAAATATTAAAAGAAATGTCATGTGCAAATGCAATTTATTTAAGCACACAAGATAGCAGTTAATGACAATGAACAGTCATAATCACAAGACTGCTAAGAACACTTCGTTTTTTTAGCTCAGAGGCAGTGCAGACAGTCAAAGAGTTTACACTGCATGGTTATTTAGCAGATGAGTCACTGTTCGTATCACTGTACACTTCCTCCCTCCCTCTTACCAATGTGTCAGTGGTATTTATTGTTCAAATGTACATGATGTGCAAAACAAGTTGTTACTTGCAATTAATATGGAGTCATAGGCAGTGGCAGATTAGTTATGACTGGTGTTGTCATAGAACTACAAATATAGGAAGCATCCCAGTTGTAGTTGGGGTGAAGGCTGGTTTGAGTCTGCCGATTGATAATGTGACAGAAGAATCATTGATATTAGCATTGAACATTTTATCATAGCGTCATAATATCGTTTATGAAAAGCTCTGTGATGGTCAGAGAGCTTTTCAAATGGCGTTGTGTTAGATTAAAATCTTGTTTTCATGACATTAAATCACATAAAAAGAAAGGTCACTGGGTAGAGCATTCTTTGGAAATTGCAGGACCAAGCTTGCATACCTATGAGCAAAGATGGTGTGCAAAATCTGGGGCTCCCGTAGTACTTTTTAATGTGTCGGTAAAGAACTACCCTAGCAATCAATGTGTCTGCTCATATATTAATTCAACCATTGTTGCACTGAGATGTTCTTTGAAGTCTGTCCAGAGGCCTAATAAAACAACAGGTTGGCTGTCAGTCCAGTGCTCAGTGGTAAGGCATCTGAGAGATGTCTTTAACTGGTGATGAAGCCATTCCACAAGACTATTAGCGGTGGGCTGGCGAGCTCAGGTTCAATATGTCTTATACCAAACAATGCTGAGAGTGCTTTAAAGAGATATAACTCGAATTGCTTGCCCTGATTACTAGTGACATGGAGAGAAATGCCGAATTACAGGTTCCACTCACGGAAGGAGCTTATTGCTACAGTTGCTACTGTTCTGTCTTTCCTAGGAGAGACTTCAGGTCAACTAGAGAAACAGTCAGTTGCTAGCAGGCAATGTTGATACCCTCCTAACAGTGGTAAAGGTCCACTCTTGTTGATGAGGACATGTTCAAAATGTTGACTCAGTGGGGCAAAGGTACCAAGCAGAGCTATTACATGCTGAGTTACTTTGTTGTGCTGACAAGCACTGCACTGATGATCAAATACTTTAGAAACCTTCCTAACGTTTGCCTAACCAAATGCCTTCTTCACTAGAGATGCAGTACCCCGTACTCCTGGATGAAAGAGCCTGTGAAGAGACAATACAGCTTGGTTGCAAAAAACTGCCATAATGAATGGTCGTGCTTGTAACACTGATATATTAGGGTATAGCACTGTTGAGTGAATCAGAGCTGCTTTAAGCCAAGCCTTCAATTCATTGACTCCTTCCTGAGCATTGGTAAGTTTTACAAAGTAAAATTGCTTCACAATGGCATCAATGTGAGACAGTGCATCCGCTCATACATTTTGCTCGCCATCAACATTCTGAATATCCATAGTAGATTGCGCAGTGAAGTCTACATGCTCTGACTGGTACAGAGATGCCTTGTTTGACTTCTGGCAGAAAGTGGACACAAATGCCTTATGATCTGTGTAAGGTGTAAAATGTTTACCTTCAAGCACACACCTAAACATTTAAATTGAGGCATATACCACATAGAGCTCACAGTCATACATTGATCAGTTCACTTGTGAAGGTGATACTTACTTGCTGAAGAAGGACAGAGGCTGCCAATTGTTTTGCACATATTGTTGTAGGGCGGCAGCATCTATAGTTGAATGTGTCTACCATAACTCAGAGAGGTGCATAAGGAAGAGGATGTGCTAACAATGAACCAATTGTAATAGCAGCTTTTACTCTGACCAAGGATGATTTTGTTTCGTCAGTCCACTATAGCGAGTCTCCAGGTTTAGGCAAACATTTTAGCATTTCGTTGAGGTGTGGCAGTAGTGAATGACCGCATGGAAAACGTCGGTAGAAGTTTGTCAGTGGTGTAATTTTCATATTGTAGTGGGCTTGAGCAACTGAGAAATAGCTTCTATTCTCCCCTAGGTGGCAGAATTCTGTATGCATTGATAAAGCACCAAGGAATTTTACTTCTGCCACTCCAAAGACACACTTTGTGGTTAATCACTAACACATGATCTTGTAGTCAAGGGAATAGTTGATGAAATGATCAATGCTCTGCCTAACTAGGTGACATTACATCCAGGTCATCAATGTAGTACTAACAGAACTCTGAGTCTATAGTTACTTCTTCCATGAAGTGCTGGAAAGTCTGAGCTATACTCATAGCCCATACTACATCCACACAAATTCGTGAAGTTTTGGGTATATCTTTTGGTGTGATTGGTACATGATAGAAAGTATCTATGAGGTCAATCATGGAGAAGACAGTCTTACCATGAATGGGCATAGCAAAGCCTTTGATATGTGGTGCAGAATAATGATCAGGTACCTTCCTGGCATTCAACTGATGATACTCGCCGCATGGGTACCACTCGTTATCCTTCTTAGGAAATGTATGATGTGGAGAGCTCCAACTACTGTTTGAAGGGTCACATATCCCTTGTACTAACAATCTTCAGTTTTTACAGACACAGACAATGAGACCATGTGTGAACTTGGTGACTCGGTGACATGAAAATGTACTGCACTGTTGAATGTCTCAGCAATGCTGGCACAGATGATGGAGAGGTGATGTCAGGGAACTGATAAAGTAGGTCATTGTACTGTACATGCATGCAATCATTTTGATGCTAGTATGGTTACAATAGACAACTGTGTTGCAGAATAGACGATGGTGTTGCAGAGTCAAACAGGCACTGATTGTGAAGATGTGGAAGGAGACTACAAATAGACAAGACAAAAAAGCTCCTTGAACAGTAGGTTACAGCACATCATCAACAATGAACCTCCAGATGAATTCACATCGAAGATTGTAGTTTAGATGTAAGTTGATGTAGCCATAATATGTAGGTCACTGGTGTCACATTTCCACTGGGGAAAATGAGAAGGAGACTAATCTGAGCGATCAGCGCCTGAGTGAATGAGAAACTGCAGCTTACTAGAGTGATCTGTTCTAAATAGTCAACAGCTAACCAGTTTCAAATCAGTCACCATTGCTACTGATTTCTGGCAATGTTTCCCCCTCTCAGAGTGGTAGAACTTCCAGCTCCATATTTTTTATAGTACCCGCAGATATTCTCACTGTTAGGCAAAAATTGTTTCTTCTGGAAGAGTGTCACTGTCGCAGCACATGTGGGGCATCACAGCTACTTATGCTTGCAGTGCTTTCAGAGAAATCTCTCTTTCGGCAGACGCAGTTGCGATACCATTTGCTGTATACATTTCAACTATTTAGTCATCAGTTTGAGCGTGTGCGTTGAGCTCACCAGTGTGAACTGTGGGTATTTTCTTCATGTAAGTGCGACAGCCATATATTCTGCAAAATATCGTCGTTAACTGGATTGTCTGCCAACATGAGGAGACGACAAAGTAGTAGATTGTGTATGGTCATAAATTTCTTCAGTGTGGAGCAATTTTTAAAAAAGCTTAGCTTCTGACTGCAACAAGCTTGCTACAAGTCCATACTTGATAGAGGGATATCATTCAGTGTTTGATGATGAAGTTAGGATCTCTTCTATTTCCATAGCCATTTCCTCATTAAGTACAGTCACCACATAACTGTATTTAGTTTTGTCCAAAGTGATGTGGTACAAGACAAACTGGCTCTTGCGTTGAGTGATCAATAGTACTGTAAGGGCAGGGATTTCCCTACAGATGGACTAGGTATCACATTTGCAACTAGCATGTCAGTGTTGTCATGGTAGGCATTAATTATGTGATACAGTTATTCATGAGCCTTTTCTGCAGCACAGCTGACATGAAAACTTATGTACGATGCATTTTATCATGCCAGTAGATGACTCAATTTCTCTGGCATGCAATGTGATTGTTCTGGCATGATTCGGACATTCAGGGTCACCAAATGTTGTGTGCAAATGGCGTTAGTTTAAACACTCAACATAACAGCTAATTACAATGTGTAATCATAACTGTAAGACTGCTGAGGGTGTCTATATCAATACATTGTTTTTTAGCTCAGAAGCAGCCTGGAGCAGGAAAGAGTTTACACTGCATACATGAAATATCTAGCAGATGATTCACCGTTCTCATCAGTGTCCATAGAAACAAACAATTTGCTTCTGAAGTTTGTTCTAGCAGTGTTCATTTACAGAAGCCTCATTTTGGAGCTTTTTGTATTTTCTGAGCTTCTTTGTCTGCAGCTTCCTTTTTCAGTATCAATCTCTAATATTTTGTAGTTCTTTTTGTTTGATTTGTTTTTAAATGAACTGCTATGATACAAGATGTATTAGAGTGATGGCACTAATGACCACACTATATTAAACAAGAACAGTGGAATTTTTCTCTTTAATTATCCCTTTATCAGCCTTACACAAAGTATCCAAGTCATTGTATGCTAATGCGTCACAAAACGATTTCCATATTGTCACAACTAATTCATTGTTGAAATTATACAACAGGAAACAGGATGTAATAAGATATCTTTTAATAGGTATTATCGTATTTTCACCCTTTTTATTCACTTTCCATGAAAGATCACCATTGTTTACATATTTTTAGAGTTTTATTTATACAAAATTAACACATGCTTACGAACAGTTAAATGCGACTCCAAATTTAATTTCACTTTAGGAGTAAAGACTGCTTCGATACAGTCAGCCTGTATGTTTTGTAATGAGAATAATAATAATAATGACAATAATCTAAAAATACATAAAACTGAGACACTTAGATACAGTATGTGCCTTTCAGGGCTGAAACACTTGTTTAAATAAAAATAGCAACACTGATGAAACACAAAAGCGAGAATGAAGAGTAATCCAGGAAATTTTAGGCCCACATTCTACTTGGGAAGGTACACAGACACTAAGAGCAAATAAAGAAATGGAAAGTGTACCAATGTTTACTCACCTATGAATTAAAAACAGACTATAATTCTGTAGGGTTGTTAAAAGGATAGAACCATCCAGACTAACTGCATATGTTGTGAATTTCTATAGCATTCTCAGTAAAGCTTAAACTGAAATGAGAAAATGGATTGGATCTGTTAAAGGGGACCTGAAGAATCAGCGATAACATAACCTGCAAGTGAATAATCGTCAGTTGACATAGCAGAGAAACCCAAGGAGACTGGAAAAACTTGACTTGATGAGCAAAAACGAGACCATTCTTTGAGAAAAATGCCCTTTGTTCTACATCATGTGGGCCACTGGGGACCAAGTGTACAATTATATGGGCAAGTCACTTTAAAAAGGTTTATAATACACAGAATGCAGATAAGCTCTTGTGAAAAATTGATTTGTCTTTATTATGTACAAAACAATGAAAATAGTGCTGTGTAATACTTCTATACATTTCTTCTTACTTTCGCTGTCACTCCATCAATAAAAGTTCACCCACTCAATATTATTGCCGTTCAGTAGATGTTGAGGGTATCCATCTGCACTGAAACAATCAAAAGAGCAACAAGAGAAATATTTACGACAGACAGAGGAAATACATTGTCGAACAAAGTCTTGTGTTACTCTTCATATAGGCCGATACTTCAGTACAATTGACAGATATTTGTCAGATAGTTTTTTTCGACTCTTTCTTACAGAATCCTGTTTCATGTTCTTATTTCTGCAGGCATTGCATTGAAAGTTATTTTCGGTAAATATAGCATACTTTTCAGAGGAAGATGTTAACTACATAGTTATGTATGAATGCCATGTTTAGCTACTCTTAGTTTCATAATGGTGAAAATTAAATTCTAAAAATATTTGCAAAACTTGCCTTTTCCTAGCACAGCTCCACATACTGTATCGAACTATATAATATTGTTCCAGGGTTAGGCAGTATCTCGTAATATTCTTAAGACATTACAAAATACTTACTGAATCCTTTTCTTCAGTATTGTATTGTATTTATTGGTCCAGTAAATCTTACATGCACAGTACAGCACATCAGATATTGAACAGGTCAAAGTATATCTTACAATCAAAACACTTTAGAAACTAGAAAATTATGTTCACAAAATTTTACAGCACTTCATATACTGGGCAAGTCAATGTGTAAGTTATAATTAAACCACATTAGAGACTTGAAGTTTACAAATGAATACATGTATAAGCCAATATTAACCATTAGAGTATTTGCATGATCCTCACTTCAGGTCTAAGGATTTTTGAGGAACTCTTCTACACTATGAATTGACATGTACACTAGAGAATTACATTCACAGAATTTTACTTCATATACTGGGCAAGTCAGTATACAACTTATACTTGAAACCCATTAGAAACTAGAGAATTACATGTGAATGTATTTATTGGCCATTATTAATGGTTACAGTATTTGCATAATCAGCACTTAGACTCTTGAGGATTTTGGAGGAACTCTTCCACACTATAAAAGCAATGTGTCAACATATATTCTTTTAATGCTGGTTTAAAATTTTTTACATGTCTTTACTTTAATTTCTCTTGGCAATTTATTGTGGATAATTTTTCCATGGCGTAATGTTCGTTTTTGGCACAAACTGGTTTTTTTATGGAGTACTTGAAAGTCAGTTTTCTGTCTTGTATTATGATGATGAACATTTTCATTTTTGGGGAGGATACTAGGATTTGTTATTGTATATTTCTTTATAAACATTGCACTTTCAAATAGGAAAATACATGGAAGAGGAAGAATCCCCATCCGTTTAAATAATGGTCTACGTGGTTTGTTCCTTTTTATTCCAGCCATGATTCTCACTATTCTTTTTTGCATCCTGAAGACTTTTAGGCACAATGGCGAGTTACCCCAGAAAGTGATCCCATATTTTAGGACAGAATGTATATTAGAATAGTAAACTGTCATTGTACAGTCCTTATGACAGCAGTTTTCTGGCACTCTCATTAAATAACACATGGTACTTAGCTTCTTTAATATGTTGTCAATGTGAGATTCCTATCTAAGATTATCCTGTAGCCAGACCCCCAGAAATTTTGTATTAGGCACACTTGCAATATCTGTGTCTGACATCTGGATTCTTATATCCTCTTCAGTGTTTCTCTTGACATTACGAAAATTTAATGCTACTGTTTTACTTTTATTTATTATTAGTTTGTTCTAGTTGAACCAGTTTGCAACATTTGTTAATGTCTCAGACAGTCTTGTCTGTAGTATCTCTGCAGTCTTCCCACTGACTAATATGCTTGTGTCATCTGCAATCTGGATAGTGCTATGGTACTGGTTGGTTGATGTTAGGTCATTTATATATAAATATCAAAAATAGGATGGGGCCCAGTACCGAGCCCTGCAGTATTCCATATTTTTTTACTGCTTTATAATCAGAATAGTGTCTTGTTGATTTATTTTCTTTGTGAAAATGTCTTTCTACTACTTGCTTGCGGTCAGTGAGATATAATCTAAGACAGTTGTTAGGCATACCTCTGATACCAATTCTTTCAAGCTTCTGCAGCAATAGGATGTGGTCTATGATGTCGAAAGCCTTAGACAGATCAAGGCATATGCCAGTTACTTTTTGTCCACTATCAATTTTCTCGAGTACTTCACCCAGAAATTCATATATTGCTGTTTCTGTTGATCAGCCTTTCCGGAAGCCATGTTGGGTTGTGGATAATATTCTGCACTTTTCCAGAAAATATAGTAACCTCTTATGAAAAAATTTTTCTAGTATTTTTGAAAATGTAGATAGCAAGGCAATAGGTCTATAATTGGCTATGTCTTCTTTCTTACCCTTTTACACAGTGGTTTCAGTTTCACTGTCTTTAAGCAGGAAGGATAGACTCCATTTGTTAATGAACTGTTGAAAATGTGGGCTAATGGTATTGCAATGAGGTCACCCACATTTTTAATGAATTAATCTGGAATCTCACCCACACCTTTGAAAATTTTGTTTTTAACTCTCTAATTGATAGTATAATTTCCTTTGGGTTGGTTGGAGTAAGAAATAGGAAGTTCGAGTTTCTACTTTGATTTGATGGTGTTGTAGCAGTATTTTTATTTGAAGATTTCATGTCAGAGAGTAATTTTTCACTAATATTTGCAAAGAATGTATTAAAAGCATTGGCCACTTCTTCTGCATTTGCAATTTTTTTTGCCATCATGTATTACCTGGAGATTTACATTTTGAGAGGTCTCATTTCCTACTTGTTCTCTGACTATCTTCTACATGGCTTTCTTTTTGTTCCTGGCCATTTTTATATGGTGATCATTTGTTGTTGTTTTAGCTGCTTTTATGACTTTGTGAAGCACTCTCTTATAATTCTTGAAATACATCAGAAATTCTTCTGTAACATTTTGTGTTTTTGAGATTTCATAAAGTCTCCTCTTTTCAGCACATGATATTTTAATGCCTTTCGTCAGCCATGTAACATTTCTTTTTCTAGTTTTTAATGTTTGGTTTTTAACTGGAAAAGAAATATTGAAATAATGGGAGAATATTTCCATGAACATGTCAAACTTTTTACATGTGTCCTCATAGTTGTCTATATCATTCCCTGTTTCTTTTTTTTAGTAAGTGCCTGAAGTGTTCTAGGTTGTGCTTGCTAAAATTTCTTCTTTTCTTGTCATTTGTTGTTCAGTATTTCCTGCAGTCTCTACTGGGAATTCAATAAACTGTGCATAATTATCACTGAAGCCTGTATTCATATTTCCAGATTTGTATAAATATTTATCTGTATTTATTAGTATCTGCTCTATAGCACTGCTTGACGATTTGGTGACTCTGGTGGGGGATTTGATAGTTGTATGTATATTGTAGGTTTTTAATAAAGCCTCAAGGTTTAATCTGTCTTTTGAGTTCTTGTTGATATCTATATTAAAGTTACCACATATAATGGTTGTTTTACTAACTATTTTTATACTGTTAAGTGCCTTCTCAAGATTTTCAGTGAAAGTAGTTACATTTCTATCTGGGCTTCTATATATGCAAATAACAATTATATTTAAATTTGTAAATTGTGTATCTACCGACAACATGTTTTCCCATTTTCAATGATCATCCAACTATAACTACACAATGCCACACTAATTCCGATTTTCACGTCGTCTTGCCAAAATGGGCATCAGAAATTATTTTGCAATCGGACGCAGAAAGAAAATCGTTCGTTATAAATGTCGTCGCTATGGAGATAATCTGTACATAAGTAGATATAAAAGTGACGTTGGAGCCAATACTCACCTGTTGGTTCCAGGAATGGAAACAGCATTCTTCAGTGAACATGTAAATTCTAGGGAACATGTAAATTCTAGGGCGCAGAGACACAAAATGCCAGTTTTCATAAATTTACTCTCGCTTAGTATAACTAGTATTAATTCGTCAACGAAGAACGTAATGTTAACATATTTATGCAAAACGTTCGTTATATCATTCTCATCTTCGGTTTCTGTCAATGATTGGGGATGATGCATCTTCTGCAGTTTTTTATTTTTGACAATTCGAAGTATACTGCTATCTTTGCGATGTTCGTAGACAGTAAGATGTCAAGTTTCCGGTAGAAGCCGCACATAACCCCAATCCTATTAACTATAGTTACTAACTTTCCAGCGTAATATTCTGTACCAGCCTTGGGACGCTGGGAACCGAAGTGGAATTCTATTAAGTACGTTCTTATCTGAAAGAAGCATTATGTATGTTTATAGTGTTTTGAACTGATTTTTTTTTGTTACTACTTATATGTATGTTCGCGTCTCTGTTGCTCCATACCCTTTACTGTTGTTACGTGTTCTTGTAATCGGCGGTTCCAACCATGGCATTCAACTGTAGGGCGAATTAGTGTAACTCCACTTCAGCGAATGCCAATCATTAATCCTCCATTAGCACATGAATTCGTGCAAGTGTACGTTCTCAGATTTATGTACTTTGGATAGTATGGTTGATATTGATGAACTGTTGCAGTTGACTTATTCGTATAATCACCTAGAAACTCTTAGCTAATTTTACTATTACACCGCACAGTAATGGGGCTAAAAAGTTCATAGACGCGGACACAGTATACTACTAGTTTGAAAGCTGATAATAGGTTAATCGCATCGTGTAGATATTTGTTTAGTCGGTAGATGACAGTTCTCAGACTAAATCAGTTTCAAACAATTTTTCGTTTATTTTAATGAGTTTATTGGAAATTATAGAACTGGCTTGCTAGTGTCTGTTGTTTTCACTTACGATGTAATGGCGTCTCTTTCGTAATTAATTTGGAATAAGTAAAGTTTGGAGAGTCTACCAGACTGTGTGTACATAATTTATCCCTATGTAAATAAACACCAGATATTTTTGGTATTTTTCAACGTTTATGAATAGTTGTTTTTGAGAGTGCTTTACCGAATTGTGTTTTATTAAGATAAATGTTAGTATCTTATTACTCCAAATTTATTTAGGCACCAAAACAAGTCGTTATTTTAGTTCATTTGTGTTCATGTCGCACAGCTGTCAATTATGGTTAAGGATATTTGTAAATAAATTTTCTCAGTAACTTATAACTGGCTAACATTTTTCTTCCCAGGACTGCCTGTGTTGATGTATCTCCCTCCCAAACTACCCCAGCCATATCCTATCTGATGTTTGATTTGACTTATGTTGGAGTTCGTTGTACAAAAACTGCTACATTGAATAAAGATACAATGTATAAGGCTACGTTTGTGGAAATTTAGCATGTTTTATTCAGCCTTTGTCAATGAAATGGAAATTGCTAAGAATTCAGTTTTTGTAGTATTTTATTTGCTTGATTTAATTTCTGCTATTAAATATCACCACCCATAGAGAACAGTGTCTGTATTTGTACTATAATTTCTGTTGAAGTAAAGGAAATCAGTGTGTGAAACAGAAATGTGTGTAAATAACAATACTTTCATTCACTGTTTGTAGACTTACATACCACAAGACAAATAGTGAACCCTTTTCTAAATTTTTTCACTACAAATGTCGTGTTATATGAACCATGGGTGCTAAGTTTCTTAGTTTCTAGAAACAGGCTAAAACGTGTATTTTTAGTTATAAACTAATATTTATTACATTTGGGATACTGCTATTTATCTTGTGCTGTGTTTGTAAGCTATTACTTTGTATATAGCCTATTTTTGGCTCCACGGCAACAAGTATTAACCAAGAATCTTACTCGGACACTCCCCCGTATGTTATTCTCAATGCACATACCTAATCAAATGTCTGCATATCAACTCCTGACTATTACACAGCTTCTATACAAACATCAGTTTCTATGTGCTCATCCCATGTTTTTAATTTCATACCTGGAAAGGAAAACAAAAATATCTAAATGTTATATTTAGTGTTGTACTTTGCATTGGTCTCACTGTTTGTTTAGTCTTTCATACTCCAAACAGCAATATGGCCCCATTATCAGACACCATGGATTATAGTGGTTAAGGCATATGACTCAGAATCAGAAGGATGGGGCTGAAACAACCTCCTCCCCCTCTTACAATTCGAATTTGGATTTTCATGGTGTCTGTTAATTGATTTTAGGAAAAATTCTGTAGCCATTCCTTCTGAAAGGACATCACCAGTTCCCTTTCTTATCCTTGCTCAACCAAAACCAGTGCACTGTCACTTATAACCTCATTGCCAACAGGATGTTTAAACCCAACACTTTATTTCCAGGCACACGCTTTGTTTGATTAGGACATTGGTTGAAGCTTAAATTGTTGTTGTTATTTCTCTTCTGAAATTTGCAGTGTTGTTATATTAAACATAGTTGATTATCTTCATTATTCCACTAGGTTTTGAAATTGTATTGCATTGTAGGAAATACACACATTAATTAAAGATAGTAACACCTGGCAGTGTTGGAGCTGTTTCACAAGGACTGGCATTCTGTTATGAAATATAAGGAAATGGAGTAGTTGTGTCCCAGAGAAGCATTTGTAATTAGCTGGAAATACCAATCTTATGCTGCCGGTGTGTTCTATATAGAAAAATAATTCAGTATCCATTAAGATTCTCCCTGCAGGTAAAACAACTTGAAGATAAAAAAAGTTATTAACTGTCTGATGCACTCTGTTGTGTAAATCTGAAATGTGCAGTACAGTTGCTAATAAGGTTAGTTTGTATTTAACCAATGAAAACCAAGAGACATGCTCAACCACTGTCAATTTGAACTGTTGTCTTCCAGCTAGCAGAAAATTGTTTACTTGTCAAACTGTTGGCTCACTCCAATGCCTGTTCTTTTGTAAATCTCATATTTTGTAATGATACTAAATTTTTGGCTTTAATGCAAGAATCACAGTAAAGTCTGCCAAAAACACCTGATCAGGAGAGGTTAGTGGAAATGAGATTTTGAATGCTGGTCTGTAAATTGCCTATCACAGTAATGGTGCAGCAACATGAAATATCACGTAATAAAGCAATGTATACAGGGATAAATTTCAATCACACTGATAAGAATGATAGAAATCACATAGATTTATGAAAAGCTCCGTAATATGAGTTCATCAGTTTTTGTTGTGTGTAGCACCTAGTTCTGGTATTAAAATTTAGCCTTAATTGTTCGTTTTCATGTAGGCTTACCTATAGTTATTTTTTCCAAGCACTATTTGTGAATGAAATGTGGAAGAGTAGGAATGATAATAGTGCCAAAAATAGCCTCCTCCACCCATTGTGAGGTGGTTTGTGGAGTACAGATGAAGTAATATTCTGTGTTTTTATATTTTTGAGCAAATATTCATTTACTCATGAACTATTCATTATGCAGAAACAAGCAGTAAGCATGCAGTGCACTTTTTCCACAACTTGGTGCATTAAAAATCATCTCAAAGTACGTTTACCCCAGATGGGGTTTGTATTCGTAACTGTGGTACCCCAGATGGGGTGTGTATTCATAACTGTAAAAATTCAAGAACAAAACGTTCATAAATATAAAGGTTATGCCAATAGCCATAGTATACATTTTTTTCTATGGCAAGAAAATCAATAAAAACATGCATCATTGAAAATTAATCTGTCATACAATTTCAGTTGATTTTTGAAGGATGCAGTGAACCACAAATTGCAGTTTGTGATTCCTTTGTACTGTTCCCCTAAATCGTACCCTTTATAAACAAGTAGAACTCGGAAAGAAATGGGCAGACCTGTATTGCAAGCAGAATGCACTAGGATTTCAGTCACATTTGGCAATTTATTTCCTGCTTCACTGCTGACTTATGTGGTATGCACAGCTGACTTAAGTGGTATCTAATGACAGGTGCAATCTCCATCAGACAATGTGGTAGCAAAACACTTGTCCTCCTTCCAGTTCCTGCATGATGTGCAACCTTCCTAATTTCCCGATAAGAAACACCACTGTAACTGCTTGTACTTTTTTTCTTCTTCTTCTTCACTTGTGTTGCAGGAGAAAGCTTTGTTTGATCTTACAATGAAGGTATTTAACAGAATGATTATAAGTGATAGATAACTTCATTGTTACACAAACAATATTGGAAATTTTGTTAGAAATTGCATCTGTTGCACAAAAGGTACAAAGCAAAGCATAAAACATGGGTAGGCAGTTATTAATTGAAACAGTCTTAGCTACCAGAATGGCAGTTCTTGAAACTTCCACCAACCACCAAAAAACCACTGTCGTCAGAGCTCTGTCAAGACACCTTTTTTGCCATTTATGAAGGATACCCATCGCACAAAAATAAGTTTCTGGACAATTCTAACACAGGGCCTTAACCATAGCTGCCAAAAAAAAGGCGCGGGGGGGGGGGGGGGGGGCAGAGAGAGAGAGAGAGAGAGAGTTGAATTCTAAATATTCCTTTACAAAGAATCAACAAGTATTGCCACTATTTGTCATATCCCCATAATGATAGGCGACATAATAATCATTGCTAGTGATGTGAAAAGCAACTGAAATCACTATAGCTCAACAGATTTTATGCCGAATTTGGTTGTGGTTAGCTTCACTCTTCACCATGATTTACTGTATAACCACTTAGCAATGAACATTGTCAACAAATCAGAATGAAATGCAAGCCACATCCTGTTACAAAAACGAAGCAGACTGCATCCACAGAGTTACCACTCTGTGTGTCACCTCCATTTAAAGCAAAAGTCTAAAATACAGAGTGTTTGAAAAAGAATAACTTGATTTAAAAACTATATTTTTTATGAAAATGAACTACAAACATCGGATAAATTGCAAAATACTCATAAAATCTTAAAGTTTTACTATGCTATTGCAAATGATCTGTGTGTCTACCAGTGGCAGCACGTTAAACATCTAGACAAAAGCTAAATTCATCATAAACTTTACACAATGTAGCTGCTTTTACAGAAGTTACAGCCGCTGTTATTCTGTTCTTCACTTCTTCTATGTGATGAGGCAAAGGGGGATGAATACACTTTCCTTGACATATCCCCACAAGAAGAAGTCACATGGGTCATGTCTGGTGATCTTGGAGGCCAGTGCTGAACATGGTGCACTGGACCCAAGACACTGTCCTGCATTCTTGGTCTCCAAGATTGCCAGACATGGCCCATATGATTTTTCTTGGGGGGATATATGAAGGAAAGTACGTTCATCTCCCATTTACCTCATCGCACAGAAGAAGTGAAGAACAGAATAACAGGCACCATAACTTCTGTAGAAGCAGATATATTGTGTAAAGTTTATGATGAATCTACTTATGGTCTAGATGTTTTTCATGCTGCTGCTCATTGACACACAGAGAATTTGTAATAGCATAGCTAAAACATGTTTTTATCAGTAAATATGTAGTCTTAAAATCGGGTCATTCATTTTGAATCACCCTCTATATTCTTTATTCAAAAATAATAATCTACTGGAAACATTATGACCTTTCCAATGGAAATCAGTGTGGATTCCAGAAACATTTATCACATAGATCCCAACCTGAACTCTTTATACACAATAATTTAATCATCATAAATAAAGAGAAGAGTGGTTTCCGTGTTTCTTGACTTTCAATAAGTATTTGGTTCAATAAAATACTGCTCTGACACACACACACACACACACGCACACACACACACACACACACACACACACACACACACTAAAGAAATTGAATGTTATAGAGTATCGTGACAGGATTACAATGGGATTGATTATTTCTTGATAAGCAGAACATAGCATATTATCCTTGATGGAGAGTTGTCTAGTGACACAAATGCATTTAAGATCTGCTGCCAGAAAAGTAATTGAAATGTACCTCAGAGCAGTGTGATATGGTTATTCTGATCCTGTTATACATAAATTACTTGGCACATTGTATTAGTTAAACTATCGGGCTTTCAAAAATGATTCATTCATAAAGAAGTTGCCATAAATATAAATTTTGTTAACATATACTTACCTGAGGATAAAATGTCTATCTTGTGTAAGGACTGGGTACAAGCTCTTAAAGTAGATGAAGTGATCCTTTTACATTGCAATGCATAATAAAATGTAAGTTAATTCAGGGTAAAAACAGTCCTGTAATGTTTGAATACAGTATTTATAGTATGCTGCTTGATACAGACAAGTTGGTTAAATAACCAGGCATGCTGGTTAAAGCAATATAAAATGGGATAAGCGTGTGAGGACAGTAATAGAAAAAGCAAAAACAAATGGTCAACTTTGGTTTATTGGGAGAGTTTTAGGGATGTGTGGCTCATCTACAAAGGAGACTGCATATAGAACTCTTGTGCAACCTGTTGTTGAATATTTCTCAAGTGTTCAGGATCCCCAGCAGGTAGGATTGAAGGAAGAGATTGAAGCAAGAGATTGAAGCAATACAGAAACATGCTGCTAGATCTGTTACCAGTAGGTTTGATCAACAGCCAAGTGTTGTGGAGACACTTTGTGATCTCAAATGGGAATTCCTTGAGGGAAGATGGCATCGTTTTCAGAAAACACTGTTGAGAAAGTTTAGAGAACAGTTGTTTACAGGTAACTGCAGAACGATTCTACATACATTTTGTGTAAGGACCATGAAGACAAGAAAAGAGAAATTAGTGCCACATATAGACAGTTGGTTTTACCTTGCCACAATTGTGAATAATTGGAAAGGAAATGTCTACTAGTGGTATTTGGTACCCTCTGCCACACACAGTATAATGGCTTTTGGAGAATGTATGTTGATGTAGATACGATTAATGGCTACACCTAGAAAAACTCAAGTCATATGGCTGAACAACAATGAAGTGGTATAATCATGTAGATTAAGTTGTAACAAAATGGCGGTGGTGGTTAGTGTTCAATGTCCCGTCGACAACGAGGTCATTAGAGACGGAGCGCAAGCTCGGGTTAGGGAAGGAAATCGGCCGTGCCCTTTCAAAGGAACCTTCCCGGCATTTGCCTGAAATGATTTAGGGAAATCATGGAAAACCTAAATCAGGCTGGCCGGAGACGGGATTGAACCGCTATCCTCCCGAATGCGAGTCCAGTGCGCTCGGTTTGTAACAAAATGATTCACAGGATTTCATTCACTGCAGAATATTAACAAACTCTCGTAAGGGAGGAATTGTGGAAATATGCTACATCCTGCTACTTATCTGCTTGTAGAGAACATGCAGTAAAAATTAGAATACTAGCAGCACACTCAGAAGTATATAAGTAATCATTCTGTCTGTAAATGAATGGGAAGAAATATATGGCCCAAAGAATATTTAAGAATATCTTCTGCTATGTGCTTTATAAGGATATGCAAAGTACAGATGTAGTTGCAATGTACAGATTCTGTCATTACCCACTGAGCAAATCTGTCATACATGGAGTAATGTGTGAACATGATTATGTAAAGTCATAGAGTTATTCACATATAACATTCACTGTTCCAAGTTCTTGTCCAAGGTAATGAGGACAACCAATCAAATCATTTTTTTTTTATTTTTTATTTATTTATTTATTTATTTATTTATTTATTTATTTATTTATTTTGCAACCATACACTGCTTGGCACTTTCAGTTTTCGACAGTGAATAGTTTTGTAGAAAGCATTTCCGTTAACAGAAATTCCACCGATTACACTGTCAAAGTTGGATGTTGCAGTGAGCAATAGCTTGTTGTAGGCTATTTCATTTTCATTGTCAGATACCTTGAACACCCTTTGAGGCACTGAAATCGGTTACAAGATTTTGGAATGATACCTTTGTTGTGAAAATTGAGTCTAAAACTCAACACAGTTCTTGTGAAACTGAAAAAGCTTGCAAGATTATTGAGTCATAACCCATTATATAAAGAATATGCAAATGTCCAGGAAATTTGTGTGTATAAGTGCTACACTGGGATTTAAAGTGTTTCATGGAGTGTGCACGAGTTAAATGAGACATGTTTTAAAGCGGGTGAAAGGAAGAATGTGGAATACATCTTCATTACATCAGTTTTGATTTACTCATATTTCCAAATGACATCAAGATCATGTTCATTATTTAAAGTACATACTGTTAGCAACTAATACATATTATCTAAATGCTTAGATTCTGCATATCCAAATCCCTATTGGCACTGTACTTATTATCACATTAACACATTTTATTGTTGATATTGTTATTGAAATCAGTGACTCATTACAACTGGGGGAATGAATACATGTACTTGGGGAAGGGGACAACAAACTGTGAACCCCTCTCACAGAGCCAAACCTTGGACCCACACTTACTGAGCATTATTTCATTAATGATAAGTTAGTTATTACTGTACACTACTGATTGAGTTCACTGTTGGTATATTTGTGTAATAATGTTAAGTTTTGACTCCTTCCACACCCTTGAATCAGTCAATGGAGTACAGTGCCTAAATTGATAAATTAATTATATGTGCTCATACACAAGAGTTATCCACAAAGAAAATGGTATCTATGTACAGGAAGAGAATACACACCATTTGCTACATTCTACCATTTACTTACAACAGTCATGTTGAATATTTAGGTCTTGATGTTCCTCAGCATTTGTTCGAGTAACATCCCTCTTACTGTGTAGTCATCTGATGATTCAACCAGTCCATGACTGGAATGTCATACATTGATCTGTTTGGTACTTCACCAATTTCGATTCAGTATGAGGAAAAGACTAAGAAATGTCCAATATTTGGTAAAGCACGTGATAATGAACATAAGCTCAAAGAAACTGAACCTGTCAGTCCAGATGACATGCAATGGATCACATGGAAAATCTTTAAAGAAAAACAGTGAGGAAATTCTGGAGCCAGAATACCAACTGAATTTATCGGCATCATTCACAAAATAATTAGCATGTTTTTTGCCCTAAGCCATTGACAGGTGTCTTAGGAAATACCACATTCAGTACAAAGATCAACCACCATGAAAGGATGCAGGTGATAAAGAATAATATTCATGCAATTTACAGCCTTCACAGTTCTTCCATAGTAACCAAAGGTGTTGCTACCGACCTGGTGGATATACCCCCAGGTTGTCACCACTGGCTTGTGGTAACTGTGAATCTGGTGTTCTTCTGGAAGATGGCATACCCTTGCATGATAAACTGGAAACAGGATATGGCACATCCTTACATGATAACCTGGAAACAAGATTCATGTGATCAGACAACTCATCTTCATTGTTCAATGGTTCGGAAACTATGTTCTCCTACCCACTAGAATTCTAATGGTGAAAAAGTTAGTTCAATAGTGGAATATACATGGGATGTGTGCTGCAGAGCTCTGTTTGAAAAAAACTTAGATTGATCATTGTGCTACATACAACACATTCGAGACTCTCCCAGCACTTTGTTGTGCATTGTGGTGCCACAAAATCATCTCTACACTACTTTAAGTAACAGACAAGCCTGTGATTTTCACATTTTTTGACTTCTATCACCTTGTCATATACTAATAAATTCATTGGCATACATGCTATTGTGATAGGTGTAATTGGCATCAGCATGTGTTCTTCCAGTGAGCCTCAATGTTCCCATGATACTCATCAGCTGATATGCTATCGCAATCTGTTCTTCGTCAAAATAGCTTAAAGCAGCAGCATTTCTTATTTTCTATGCATGAAGTTGACTCGATAATTTATTTCTATCTTCGTCACGTTTTTGGTGGTTTTGTGGTTAATTGACAATATGTGGATCCAAATGCCTGGCATTCAGTTCTTAGTCAGAGTATATTTACCTGTCATTATCACTTCTTTCATCTCTGGCAATGTTTAGTAATGTGATACATGCTGACTTTCATCATGATTTGGAGTCCTCATTAAAATGTAGTTGCTTCTATAACTGATTGGGTAAGTCAGTTAAAAGGCAAGCATACCTCATCCTATGGGAATGTGCTTAGTAGAATACATCCTATTCCTTGAATGAGAGGTATCATGTCTTTAAATACATATGTCAGAGAAATGATGTTTGTGACAGAGTAGTCACCGCCCGGCCGCTATGGTCACAGGTTCGAATCCTGCCTCGGGCATGGACGTGTGTGATGTCCTTAGGTTAGTTAGGTTTAAGTAGTTCTAAGTTCTAGAGGACTGACGACCTCAGATCTTAAGTCTCATAGTGCTCAGAGCCATTTGAACAATTTTTGACAGAGTAGTCTATAAGTGGTGAGCACTCCTTTGTTGGGAGGTGCTTTAAATTGTAGGTGCTGATACCAGAGATAACAATCCAGTGACTGTACTGAAGTGGATATCAGTCAGATGACCCTATCTGCTTAGTTGGAGGTAGGGTCCTATGGGGCGGGTGGTGCAGAGAAAAGAGGCTCATGAAATCTAAGAACGCAAAATGTCAGACATACTGAATGTACTGTAATTGTTAATTATCAAGTTGAATATCAGATCTGTTAATTACAGGATGGTGGCTGTCATCATTTATCATGTATTGAATTGTAATTTTGAATATAATATAAGAAGGTGAATTGAATCCCACTTTTTATTTATGTGGTGGAGTGAATGAGAACAAGAAGTTAATTTTCGGTAGTTTTATCTACAGACTGTAAGCAGGCAAAGTCTTAGCCAAGTTGGAGAAGAAGGCACATGGAGTCAGGGTACAGACTAGCTGGACTGTGATTAATAATACTTAATGACACCAAATATTCAATTAGCAACATACACTTTATAAAAAAGGAGTGTTCATGTGGCAACTTATTTGAGTGTTTGGTGCATGGGGTGAAGCACAACAAACTACCACACAGCCCAAGATGATCTGAAACACTTCACACTTTGGTGTTCAAACCAACCTTCATATTCCGCAGCCTCCTCCTCCTCCTCCTCCCCTTTCTTCATGGATTACGTGCTTTCACTTTTTCCGATCTATAAGGTCCAGCCAGTTCGTCCATGATTTTCCCCTGTGTCTTGTCCCTGTAGGTTTGCAGACAAGAATTCGTTTTGGAAGTCTATTTTAACACTTGGTACCTACATGTTCCTGCCATCCGTTACTGCTTGGATTTATTTGCTTGTGCACTGAATCAACTTGTAATTTATTCCTAATGTCTTCATGTATGAAGCAGCCTAGATCATGCTCATATCTGTTTGGATAGGAACCCGGGTTTGAGATCCATGGAGAACAGTAGATATTGCCATGACCTCGTAAAACTTCATTTGTGTCACTTTTGTAGATTTTTTGTACCATATTACTAATTCTTTCCAGGTTGCATTGAATTTTAGAATCTTGTTATCAACTTCATTGTCAGAATTTCATCATGTGTCACAGCTGAGAACATGAAAGTGGGTTTTGTTGTTCCAATATTACATTATTTATTACAAATTTCGATCTTAATAGTGAATGTTCCATCGAATTCTGTACCTTTGTTTTTGTTAGTGGAGATGTTTATGTTATATTTAGAAGCCAGTGAACTAAGATGATAAAAAGATCTGTAAAGTTTATCCTCTGTTTACTGAATTATTAATTCATCATCTGCATACAGTAGAATATTAAGATATTTCTCTCTGTCAATCTTAATGCAGTAGGTGATTCCTTGTTCCCAACAAGGCCTTTTATGTAGATGCTGGAAAGAGTTGGAGTCTGCCTAACTCCCTGTGTTGTTGGTAATTGATCAGACAAGTTATCTCTACCTTTGGTTATAATTTTTGCCTCTTTGTAATGAACATTTACTGGGTTAATTAAATGTGTTGGGAAACCTCGTTTTCTTAATAAACCATACTAGTCCTCTGTTGGCTTTGTCAAATGCTTTTTTTTAATCTACAAAAGCTATGTGCATCTCAAAGTTAAATTCTTTCCTTTTTTCTGTCAGCTGTTTTATACTAAAAATGGCGTCAATATAGGATCGTTCTTTTCTAAAACCTATTTTTTCTTCTAATAAAATAGTATCTGAGGCAGGGTGCAGTCTATTACTTAAGATAGTATTATAGTTTTTATAGCCTGTGTTAACTAGGCAAATTACTTTATAGTTGTTTGGGTCACTTCTGTCGCCTTTCTTAAATGTGGAGAAAATTTTAGGTAGATTCCACTCTTCAGATACTTTACCCCTAATCCAACATATGTTAAGGAGTTGTAGACTTAATTTTGCCTGCTTAATTGTGAGGATGGACTTAGTTTGTTTTTTCTGAAATGTATGATGTTCTGCTCATCAGGCTACGTTTTCAGATGTGTACATTGTAACATTCCACAATGTGTTATTCTTCATACAACTGATTACAGTAATGGGGCTAACCAATATTCCTTTTGATCCAGAATAGTTTTCTTGATATTAGTATTACAATAGTGCATTTTTCAAGCTACTTTAAGTGTTCATGTTCTTTCAGAGACGTGTACTTTATAGTTTTTAGAAGAGTATAGCTCTGAGTCTGAAATGGGACATACTGTATATTTTAATTGGTAGTGAAACTTAATATGTTCCATGGTAACTGGCTCACTCGTATTTTGAGAAACTTCTTACCTTGATATTTTAAGGGCAGTAATAAAGATAGGAAAGTTTGTCTGTGGATTGTAACATCAATATAATAGTCCATACAACATGTCCCAATTCTTTGAATGTTTGAAACACACAAATAAAATGTGGTAAGATACTCAATACAGGAAACATAATTTAGGAAGTAAGTGGAGACTGAAGAAGGAAAAAAGTTATAGAATCTTCTGCTGATTGAGAAGTGACACAAAAATTAAGATATTGGTTTGATGAGATGGAATAGCTACGGCAGAAAGTGCAAATAGAGAAACATTTCAGTTTAAGTGAGGGACTACAAATATCTTAGAGTCTAAAATATCATATACATTAAATGATAAATTAAAGACACAATTATCAGTTTTAAAGAAATCTGAAGAAATAAGGCAATATATAAAATGTTTGCTCTAAGTCACAGGATTTATTTAAGAGAAGGAAAATAGATTAAATAAGTATATTTTGCAGAGTGGCAAAGATATGTAACATATGTACTCTGATCTCATATAACACTAGACTTCATCATGATGATTTTATAGCCTGTATTTGTCTGAATGCTTAACCTACTTAGTGACTGAGGATAGAGCAGCTACACAATAAATATTGGAATGCAATACTGTATGTACATATTTTTGTTGACAGGTGAAAATCATTTAACTGCATTTGGTGGGAGTATTAGTGCTGAGGCGAAATAAGGTAATGACCTTTGATATTACAATATTTATTTTTAATAAAAATTTAAGCAAAGCTGAACAGATGATTTGATATTACAAAAATTTGGAAGTTCCGATTAACCACAGTTCATAGAATATTTATGTTGTAGTTATTCATATTGCTTAACTCAGAACGCCAGCTAGCAAGACTACAGTACAGGTGTTTGATGAAGACTGTGCAACATTTCTGTTACTTCTTTCTTATATCTAACACATGGATCACAAAAATAATACAAAAGAGATTAGAGTGATAGTGATGCAGTCTATTGTAGTTCACATGAATGGGATAGGGGAGACGTGACTACTAATGATGAAATGAACCATTTGTCGGGCACTGTACAGTGCATTGTGTTGAATGGACTCATGTTTGCTCCATAAACACAACACAGGAACAGTTAATGCATAAAATCATGCAGAACAAAATTTAAACAATTTGTAGACAGATAGTGCACAAAACCTCCACTTTAACCTTCAACTCTGTGTATATGCAGAAGGGATCTGATCACAGAAAGAAAATAATGTCGGACTTAAATTCCATTAATGCCAATCATGTGCATATTCTAAAAGAGAGTGATAGTTTCTATTAAAGAGAGAGCTTTCTAAAGGTCTTCCTATATATGATGTATCGTAACAAGCACCTCATACTGCTGTTGGTTGTCTTTTAATTTGTTGGAGTGAAAGAGACATCTTTACACTTCTGTGCTTGCCATGAAACTTCAAATTTTATCATCATGGATTTCACATAGCACACATGATTAATCGGGAGAATTTGATATACATACAATTTCCAAAGAAGGCAGAATACTATTGAACTATCAGTTTATTAAGCCATAGTCACAAAATACTGACACAAATTATTTACAGAAAAATGAGAAAACTGGTATAAGCCAACACAAGAGAAGACCATTTTGTGTTCCAGAGAATATGAAAACACAAGAGGCATTACTAACCCCGTGACATAGCTAATATGCTGAAGACAGACAGACCTACATTTATAGATTTAGAGAAAGATTTTGACAGTGTTGACTTGACTACTCTTTTTGAAATATTAAAGCTTACAGAGATAGAATATAGGGAGCGAAAGGTTATTCACAATTTGTAGAGAAACCAGACTGCAGTTATAAGAGTCAAAGGACACAAATGGAAAGCTGTAGTTAGGGAGAGGGACAAGATTATAGCCTATCCTCAGGATTATTCAAACTGTGAAGGAAGCCAAGGTGAAATTTAAAAAGGGAATTGAAGTTTAAGGAGAAGAAATAAAAACTTTTGAGGTTTGCCAATGTTTTTGTGATTCTGGCAGACATGTCAAAGGACTTGGAAGTATAGCTGAAAGGAATGGATTGTGTTTGGAAAATAGTTTATAAGATGAACATGAACAAAAGTGAAACAAGGATAATAGAATGTTGTTAAATCAAATCTGGCACTGCTGAGGCAGATCAAAGTAGGTAATGAGGTGCTAAAAGTAATCTATGAATTATCTTATTTGAGTAGCAAAATAACTAATAATGGCTGAAATCAAGAGGATATCAAATGCATATCTATGAAAGAGAAATTTGTTAACATAAAAAAAGTAAGTGGTGGCAAGTCTTTTTTGAAGGGGTTGTCTGGAATTTAGCCTTGTACGATAGTGAAACTGTATGATAAGCAGTTTGATGCTACAGAAGAATACCGAAAATTAGGTAGGTTGATCGGGTAAATAATGAGGAAGTGCTGAATCAAATTGGGAAGGAAATACAGCTCAATTTGACTAAAAGAAGGGGTTGGTTGATAAGTCACATCCTGTGGCATCAAGGAATATTAAGAGGAGTTAGGGGGCAGTGGTAAAAATGTACATGGAGACCAAGTACATGGGTTCAAATGGATGTAGCTTTCAGTTGTTATGCAGAGATGAAAAAAGGCTTGTGCAGTAGAAAACTACATCAGACCATCCTTTGAACTGACAACCACAACGATAACATCATCATCTTATATGAGTTGTTGCATAATCCTCTTATAAAATAAAATAAAAAATCAAGCATAAATTATACATATCATCTACATTATTCAGACATGTGTAGGAATAATGTTATTGACATTGTAGTAGCTTTCACCTAAGTTTATGCATTATTTTACATTTAGTTTTGTTTAACATGAACTGAAATTTGTCACAGGAAGTCATGATATTTCATAAATCTTTCTGAATGTCACAACCAGCCCCATCTGAAATCACTTTAAATATTGTCATCGACGAACAATATGAAACAGTTCATGATGTACTGTGCTGCTCATGTTAGTCCTGTATTTAGCCATATTTGTAATTTTTCCTTTAGGAATGGTCAGTTTCCTGAGCGATTAAAGTACTCAGTAGTAAAGCCGCTTTATAAAAAGGGAGAAAGGGATAATGTAGATAATTTTAGACCTATTTCTATGCCATCAGTGTTTGCAAAAGTTATCGAAAAGGCTGTGTATGTAAGGTTAATTGATCAATTTATATCACACAATTTGCTATCAAATGTACAGTTCGGCTTTAGAAGTCGTTTGACAACTGAAAACGCTATATTCTCTTTTCTCTATGATGTACTGGATAGGCTAAACAAAAAGTTTCGAACGCTTGGGGTATTTTTTGATTTAACAAAGGCATTTGACTGTGTTAATCACACAATATTGCTCCAGAAGTTGGACCATTACGGAATAGGGGGAGTAGCTCACAATTGGTTCACCTCTTACTTTAGCAACAGACAGCAAAAGATCATTATTCACAATGTTGATAATGGCTGTGATGTGGGATCTGAGTTGGGTACTGTCAAATGGGGGGGGGGGGGGGGTGCCCCAGGGATCAGTGTTGGGGCCGCTCCTGTTTCTTATTTATATAAATGATATGCCCTCTAGTATTATGGGTAACTCTAAAAAATTTCTGTTTGCTGATGGTACTAGCTTGGTAGTAAAGGATGTTGTGTGCAACATTAACTCGGTTTTAAGTAGAGCAGTACATGACCTCAGTTCATGGCTTGTAGCAAATAAACTAACGTTAAATCACAGTAAGACTCAGTTTTTACAGTTCCTAACACACAATTCAACAAAACCTGACATTTTAATCTCACAGAACGGGCATATGATTAGTGAAACTGAACAGTTCAAATTCCTAGGTGTTCAGATAGATAGTAAGCTGTCGTGGAAGGCCCACGTTCAGGATCTTGTTCAAAGACTTAATACTGTCACTTTCACTATTCGAATGGTATCGAAAGTGAGTGATATTTCGACACGTAAATTAGTCTACTTTGCTTATTTTCATTCACTTATGTTGTATGGTGTTATGTTTTGGGGTAACTCTTCCCATTCTAGAAGGATATTTTTGGCTCAGAAACGGGCGGTTCAGGCAATAAGTGGTGTGAGTTCACGAACCTCTTGTCGACCTCTTTTTCACGAGTCTGCATATTTTGACATTGGCCTCGCAATATGTATATTCCTTATTGTCATTTCTTGTTACCAATATTAGTTTATTTCCAACAATAAGCAGCTTTCACTCGGTTAATACTCGGCAGAAATCAAACCTCCATTTGGATCGGAGTTCCTTAACTCTTGTGCAAAAAGGTGTGCAGTATACTGCTGCATCCATTTTCAATAAGCTGCCACTTGAATTCAAAAATCTTAGCAGTAATCCACGCTCTTTCAAATCAAAACTGAAGAGTTTCCTCATGGGTCATTCCTTCTATTCTGTCGAGGAATTCCTTGAAAAATTAAGCAGATTTTCATTGTATTGTTGATAGTGTTTGCTTAAACTTATGGACTGATTTTCTTTCAGGTTCATTAACATTTATTTTTATCTGTTATTACTTTTTATATTGTAAGTTCATGTACTGACACGTTCCATGACCTTGGAGATTTGCTCCTCAATTTGGTCCTACAGAACTTGACATTTAAATAAATAAAATAAATGAATGTCATGTATGCATATTGTTAATGTCAATGTTGTATTTGCTCAACAAGCACTGCATATTTAATTTTTCCTGACAGAAAATTCATGTATCAGATGGATGTTGGATTAGATATTACATAAACCTATACTTAATTAATTATATGCAGTTGTGTAGTAAACCTTTTGAAAGTCAAGGAATGCAGCACCCATCTGATCACACTTCTCAATAGCCTTTGCAGGTTTGTAGTCAGAGTGAGTTTCACACAGTTTTTGCTTTTGAATCTCATGCTGATTCAAGTAGAGCAGCTTGTTAGATCAATATAATCACATTTATGTATAAAATATGTTCCAAAACATCTACAGAAGAATGATGTTCTGATGTAAGTGTCTATCTTGTTACACTTTTTTGAAAATAAGACACTGTGTCTATCTTTCAGTCAGACGACATGCAGTAGTGCTGATGCTGTTAGCAGTAAACACAAGTTAGACTACTCTCTAACCTTCATAGGAACTGCAAGGAAATTGGTAAATGGATTCAAACAAGAAAAATGAATTTCACCTCTGTTTTGCTGCTACCACATTTGATCTCTTTTGAAGTATTTAGAGTTTTTGACCTTCACACCACTGAAATGAGATATTAATGCTCTTTGATACCTGTGTAGACATAATTTGACTTTCAAGTATGTCGAGGTGTTCTCCCATAAACTTTCTTGCTTTTGGCTTCACCTGGCAGACTTGCAACTTTGGTTTATAAGCAGCTTCTTACTATTGTCAAACCTCAATCAATACTTGAAGCTTACTGGCAATAAAACTGTGTGCTGGACAGAGACTATTAACTTGAGACCTTTGCCTTTTGCAGGCAAGTGCACTGCTAACTGAGCTAGCCAAGCACGACTCAAGACCTGTCCTCACAGCTTCAGTTCTGCCAGTACCTCATCTCCTACCTTTCAAACTTGCTGTGGGGATGGGACATGAGTCGTGCTTGGGTAACTCAGTCAGTAGAGCACTTGCCAGCAAAAGGCAAAGGTCCCGAATTTGAGTCTTGGTCCAGCACACAGTTTTAATCTACCAGGAAGTTTCATATCAGCACACACTCCACTGCAGAGTGAAAATCTCATTTTCAATCAATACTTATTTGTAAAATACCTCACTAGATTGGTCAGTGCATACTCTTTGAAAAGTGTGCAACAATATTTAAAATTGCAGTTTATAGTCTACATCTTTTTTCAGCAGACCAGACTGTAAGGCAATGACTACAAAAGTTACTTTTGATTTACCTTTCTTAGGTTTTATTTTTAGGTAGATATTACAGTACTGCTGAGGACTATCACAGTCCACTGTGTGGTAGTTGTAACTGAGGAATCTGTTTTTCAGTGATTTACATTGTAAAAAAAATGTATTGAAAGTTTAAACAACTAAAATAATAGATATGTATAGCTGTTGTCAATTTCTTAGATTAACCTTTGTCAATTGAATCAGAAGCCATCAATAGTGCATAGAATTAAACGAAGAACAGTGGTGTTTTAGTTTTGTAAAACCAAAAGAGGGGAGGGTGGAGATTGTTACTGATGTCCTGTTTGCATGCCCAAAAAAAGATGCTAAATGTGGTAGCTGATTGTATAAATTATACAGGCTTAACCATAACCTGGCATACAATGCAATCTGATGTAGTTTCACCATTGAGTTTTGTCTTCACTGTGCTGAGTTTTATTTTCTTTTTCATTAACTCCGTGTGTCATATACACTTTTGTATACAAAAGCAGGTGCTGTTCTCAGTTCAGTGCTGTGTGCTAATGCAGTGGAGCTAGGTTGGGAGCCAAGGTAACCAGTAAGTGCTGGTTAAGTACCTTCAATTTGTATCAGTTGAGCTATCCTCTGCCAGCCATTGCACAGAGTTTCCTCTTGTAAAGTGTAAATAGTATGTCTACTTGCAGAAAGGTTCAAAATGACTCTAAGCACTATGCAACTTAACATCTGTGGTCATCAGTCGCCCAGAACTTGGAACTAATTAAAGCTAACTAACCTATCACACACATCCATGCCCGAGGCAGGATTCGAACCTGCGACCATAGCAGTTGCGCGGTTCCGGACTGAGCTCGTAGAACTGCAGAAAGGTATTGAATATTGCAGTGGACTATATTTTCGCCTCTCTCTAGTTGCCAAAAAGTTGTTGTTGTTGTGGTCTTCAGTCCAGTGCCTGGTTTGATGCAGCTCTCCATGCTACTCTATCCTGTGCTAGCTACTTCATCTTTCAGTATCTGCTGCAACCTACATCCTTCTGAATCTCTTTAGTGTATTCATCTCTTGGTCTCCCTCTATGATTTTAACCCTCCAAGCTGCCCTCCGATACTAAATTGGTGACCCCTCGATGCCTCAGAATATGTCCTACCAACCGATCCCTTCTTCTAGTCAAGTTGTGCCACAAACTCCTCTTCTACCCAATTCTTTTCAGTACTTCCTCATTAGTTATGTGATCTACCCACCTAATCTTTAGCATTCTTCTGTAGCACCACATCTCGGAAGCTTCTATTCTCTTCTCGTCCAAACTATATATCGTCCATGTTTCACTTCCATACATGGCTACACTCCGTACAAATACTTTCAGAAACGACTTCCTGACACTTAAATCTATACTCGATGTTAACAAATTTCTCTTCTTCAGAAATGCTTTCTTTGCTATTGCCAGTCTACATTTTATATCCTCTCTACTTCGACCATCATCAGGTATTTTGCTCCCCAAATAGCAAAACTTATTTACTGCTTTAAGCGTCTCATTTCTAATCTAATTCCCACAGCATCACCTGACATAATTCGACTACATTCCATTATCCTCATTTTGCTTTTGTTGTTTTTGCTTTTGTTGATTATCCTCCTTTCAGGACACTGTCCATCCCGTTCAGCTGCTTTTTCAGGTCCTTTGCTGTCTCTAACAGAATTACAATGTCATCGGCGAACCTCAAAGTTTTTATTTCTTCTCTGTGGATTTTAATTCCTACTCCAAACTTTTCTTTTGTTTCCTTTACTGCTTGCTCAATATACAGATTACATAACATTGGGGATATGCTACAACCCTGTCTCACTGCCTTCCCAACCACTGCTTCCCTTTGATGCCCCTCGACTTTTTATAACTGCCACCTGGTTTCTGTACATATTGTAAATAGCCTTTCGCTCCCTGTGTTTTACCTGTGCCATCTTCAGAATATGAAAGAGAGTATTCCAATCAACATTGTCAAAAGCTCTCTCTAAGTGTACAAATGCTAAAAACGTAGGCTTTCCGTTTCTTAATCTATTCTCTAAGATAAGTCATAGGGTCAGTACTGCCTCATGTGTTCCAACATTTCTACAGAATCCAAACTGATCTTCCCTGAGCTCGGCTTCTACCAGTTTTTCCATTCGTCTGTAAAGAATTTGTGTTAGTATTTTGCAGCCGTGGCTTATTAAACTGATAGTTCAGTAATTTTCACATCTGTCAGCACCTGCTTTCTTTGGGATTGGAATTATTATACTCTTCTTCAAGTCTGAGGGTATTTCGCCTGTCTCATACATCTTGCTCACCAGATGGTAGAGTTTTGTCAGAGTTGGCTGTCCCAAGGCTATCACCAGTTCTAATGGAATGTTGTCTACTCCCAGAGCCTTGTTTCGACTTAGGTCTTTCAGTGCTCTGTCAAACTCTTGACACAGTATCATATCTCCCGTTTCACCTTCTTCTACTTCCTCTTCCATTTCCATAATATTGTGCTCAAGAACAGGCTAAGAAGTATAGAGGTAAAACTACTTCTTTCCTCCAACCGACAGTGACAGTATCTTATATCCTCAGTTTATTTGACTTATTGTACTTCTTCCCTTTGTCAATACTTGTTTTCCTTTTATATCAACAATATAATAAGGAGATTGCTAGTCACCATAAAGATGACATGTTGAGCTGCAGACAGACACAACAAAAGTCCTGTTACACAATTAACTTCCTGCCAAAGACGTCTTCAGAAAAGAAAAAAAAAAAACAAAGCGCCGGTAGACAGGCACAATAAATAAAACACACACACAGAATTTCTAGATTTCGCAACCGACGGTTGCTTCTTCAGGAAAGAGGGAAGGAGAGGGAAAGTTTTTCCCTCTTTCCTGAAGAAGCAACCGTCGATTGCGAAAGCTAGAAATTCTGTGTGTGTGTTTGTGTGTTTTATTTATTGTGCCTGTCTACCGGCACTTTCCTGCTTGGTAAGTCTTGGAATCTTTGTTTTTAATATATTTTTCCCATGTGGAAGTTTCTTTCTTTCTATACACACACACACACACACACACACACACACACACACACACACACACACAAAGATGATGTGACTTACCAAACAAAAGTGCTGGCAGGTTGGTAGACACACAAACATACACACAAAATTCAAGCTTTCGCAACCAAAGGTTGCTTCTTCAGGAAAGAGGGAAGGAGAGGAAAAGACGAAAGGATGTGGGTTTTAAGGGAGAGGGTAAGGAGTCATTCCAATCCCGGGATTGGAAAGACTTACCTTAAGGGGAAAAAAAGGACAGGTATACACTAGCGCGCGCGCGCGCGCGCGCGCGCGCACACGCACACACACACACACACACACACACACACACACACACACACACACACACACACACACAAGCAGTTTGCTGAAGGTCTCACCAAGGCCTTCACAAACAGGCACTATTCCTCAGACCTAGTCTGCAAACAGATCTCCCGTGCCATTTTCCCCCAAACCTGTAGTCCTCTCACCACCTCCCAGAAACAGCTTCAAAGGAGTGTCCCTTTCATTACCCAATACCACTTCAGACTGGGCCATCTGAAGCACATCCTTTGTCAAGGCTTTAATTCCTTAACATCATGCTCTGAAATAAGTGACATCTTAACCAAGATCCTTCCCACCTCTCCTAAAATGGTGTTCCTTTGCCAACCCAAGCTCCATAACATTGTAGTCCATCTTTGTGTCACTCCCAGTCCCAACCCTTTTGCCACGGAAACATATTCCTGTGGAAGATCCAGGTGCAAGACCTGCCCAATTCACCCACCCAGCACTTCCTTTTCCAATCCTGTCACAGGCTTGCTTTACCCCATCAGAGGCCAGGCCATCTGTGAAAGCAGCTGTGTCATATAACAGCTCTGCTGCAAACTCATTGCACAGCTTTTTATATTGGTATGACTACCAACCAGCTGTCCACCAAGATAACTGGCCACCGCCAAACTGTGACCAAGGGTAAAGTAGACCACGGTGTGGCACAACATGCAGCTGGACATAATATGCTTGATTTCAATGGCTGCTTCACAACCCAGGCCATCTGGACCCTCCCCTCCACCACCAGCTTTTCTGAACTGTACAGACTGAAGTTATTCTTTCAACATATTCTCCACTTCTGAAAATATCCTGGCCTCGAAATACAGTAACCTATTGTCCCCACGCCATCCATCCAAAAGTTTCTGTCTCTTCTCTGCTATCGTCTCCTCTCTGTTCACATTCACTTAACCTGATTGCGTGCACCCATCTGTCTTTCCATTTCCCTGTTCCTCTTCTTTTTGGCTCCCCCCTCCCCCTTTCCCCACTTCCCAATCCCTCAGCCTCCCAATGCTGTACCTTGTAATCGTGTCTTCCCTCCATCTAGTCCCTGCACGCACTGTGAGACAGCACTCTTCTCTCCCCCCAACTGTACCCCGCTATCCTTCCCCTTCCACACGCTCTTCCGGTTACTGCTGTCATTCAGTGCGACAGTTGCATTCGGATCCAAGCTGCCGGAGATGGCTGTCATGTGCGCTTGGTTGTGTGAATGAATGTTTGTGTTTTCTTTTCTGGGGAAGGCTGTGGTTGAAGCTAAATGTGTAACAGTTATGCCATTGTGCTTTTCTGTAACTCAACAGGTCATGTTTATGGTGAGTAGCAATCTATCATTTTCCTTATATTGTTGATATTCCAACCTGGAGTTTCCATTGCTTGTTTTCCTTTTGACATTTCTCTGACACAGAAAGACAATAAAAAAAATCTGGAGACAAATCTACAACTGGTTTCAGGTTCCACATACGGACTACAGTCTCACACTTGGTATCCTGCAGTTGTTTGGTTTTCCTCTTCTTCTTGATTACACCCAATTTTTCCATTTTGTTGTATAGAGATAATAATAATAAAAATAATAATAATCTTGCCAAATGACTTAACGTAGCTACCTCTCTTTTGTCAAAACAGTTACTTTACAGGCATAGCCCTGGTGTCTTGTCGAAAAGAATAATATAGCAGTCTGTTGCAAATTAACCAACCAACTGTTGATAAACTGTTAACAGTGGTATAACCTGTGTGTGAGAAGAATAAAAAGTAGTATAGTTTATGTAGCCTTCTTCTCTGCCGAAGTGGCGTCAACTAGAAAGACTTGCACCAGGCGATCCGCCTACCTGACGGGAGACCCTAGCGTTACGACAATATTATTATTTATCTCATTTTATTTTGAGTGCCCTTTATAATAATAGTTATCTTTTTCATTTCATTCCAGGAATGATTATTATATTGATAAAAATTTTAATTCTTGGCATGCGAAAAGCTATGTATTTTCAAGATGCTAAAGTTAAATGTCCTGCATAACATGACTATGTAGCTGACATATTTGAGTTTCCTATATAAATATATAACTGAGTTTCATTTATAATTCCCACTAAGTATTACAGTATTAATGGTGTTTGCATTGCTTTTACTGTTGGTGATATCTGTCTGTGCCTGCCCTGTAATACCTTTTGTCCCCCTTTTTTACCTAACCCATCTTTTTCATTAAAATTGCTACCATTTATAAATCACATTTAGTATTCAGCTGTATAGAGGGCTGTATATGATTGCTTTTGTCATGACACTCGTGCACTTTCAGATATGTTCACGTAACTAAACTAACACTTACCTCTGCCATTTGCATCATCACTTTCCAAATGCTTTAAACAGGTCCATACTTTTTATATTACAGAATGTTATATATATGGAATATCAATGAGAATGTTTTGGTTACTTGATATGTTTTGAAAAGTATGTATTTGATTAAAGGGATCTCACTGAAGAGGATGCCTTGGTATTCTCATCATAAATTTTTTAGTGGTATACCATCGGTATGGGTCAAGCTTTAATAAACTAAAGTGCACCACTTCTTAAAAAAAAAAAAACAAGAATGTCAGTTGTATTTGTGAACCTTTCAAAAATATGCTTAAATTTTTTGCAAAACAAGATCTCATTTACGAAGCAATTAGGTATGTAAACCGTTGCTCTCATGAATATTTATTTGATTGTTATGGTCTTCTGTCTACAATACAAAACAGTATATCTGATGCTGAGACATTATAAGATGTCCTTTCTTTATTACAGTTTATAACACAATGGTGAAAGAAAATCCAAAGGCCATGGTGATATGTGGCCCATCTGGATGTGGAAAATCAACTCTATTGAAGAAGCTCTTTGATGAATTTCCAGATAAGTTTGGTTTTTCTGTGTCTCACACAACACGAAGTCCTCGTAGTGGGGAAGTGGATGGTGTACACTATAATTTTACAACAAAAGAGGCAATGAAAGCTGCAATCAACAATGGAGAGTTTCTTGAGTCTGCAGAATACAACCATAATCTGTATGGAACAAGGTACAGCATGTTTAGAGAAATCAAGAAATAAATTAAAAGACATTCTTTTTCCGTACTGAATGCTGAAAAGCATTTTATATTTCAGCAGTCTTGTCTCTGCCAGCCACCAGTCATCCAATATTTCTTACTTTACTAGTGTACACAAATAAAATAAAATCAGTGAAGCCTGATTAGGATATGTAGTCTGAAATCATATATAAGTCTGGTGTGTTTTCTCTTTCTTGCGCCAACAAGAAGTTAAGATATTTCTTTAACACCACAACACTTTATTCTTTACTATCTAGGAAGTATTGTTGTTAGGATGAAACCGTGCTGAATAAAAAAAATAAAAAAAAAAACATACACACACACACACACACACACACACAAACAGATTCCAATTTTCTTTGTCTGCCTATAAAACCAATTTACAAAATGGTAATCAGAAGAACAAATTGCGAAAATTGTGTTATTCTCAAATAACACAAGCTGTGACATTGTTGCAAATAAAACAGTGACCCGTATATAGAAATTCTATAATAAGTTGAAACAGTTAAGATCTTCTGATATGCAGTCATGCTCTCTTCCTGTTTCTTTAAAATAAGAAATGTACTTCTCCATGATTGGTGCCTGTTCTTTCGGACATGTGCAAAAGAGCAGATACCATTTGTATTTTTGATCCCATGACTGGACATAGAATATGTTCAGAAAGGAGAAATTCCAATCTCTGATGCATTTGGGCAATGAAAGAATTCATTGGTGACAAATGTCAAGGTGGTGTGGATGGCTAAGACACTTGATTAGTTAGCAGGAGACTCAGGTTTGAATCCTGGCCTTGGTACAAATTTTCATTTGTCGCCAGTGAATTCTTTAATTGCCTAAATGCAACAGAGGTAAGAACTTCTCCTTTCCGAAGATTTTGTATTTACGGCCATGGGATCAAAAACAGAAATGGTGTCTGATTTTCAGGACATGTCCAAAAGAACAGACACCACTATATGTTTCATGAAGGATAACATGGTCATTCGTGAAGAGAGCACTGAGCACTCTTCGCCCAACATTGTGTGGTACTTCGCATGATAAGATGATCAAAAAGAAAAAAAATGGGCTAGGGAACACTACTTTGGTAGTGTTCAGCAAATGGGAATTTGGATTGACGCTAGAGGGATGCTTGTAGTTTGTGCAGTTGTGTCTAACCATTGTGCAAAGGTAGCATAAATGGTTAATGAAGCTGCGTTGTAAGTAGAAGACCCAGGTTTGAATCCTGGCTTTGATAAAAATTTTCTTTTGGTGCCAATGAATTCTTTCATTGCCCAAAATTGGCAGAGACACCAATTTCCCCTTTCTGAATACACACACTTCTGCTTAAAACATGTGCCAAAATTATGCCATTCGAACTCAGATAAATTACATTTTCTGTCCTTCTAGTTTATCACACTCTCTGAACTTTTTCAAATGGATATGGCCCCTCAAATCCTCTTCCTCCCACCTGCCCACAAAAGAAAAAAAAGAAAAAAAAAATGTTTTGGATGTGCAAGATGTACATTTTAAGTTAGTAGATTTACTTCTCAAGGAAGAGAAAATACTGTAAATTCAAGGAGCACATAAACATGAAAAGAATTTTAGATTAGCCACTGCATGCTTAAAGAAATGACAACTTGTGTATTTGGACATTGATAATTACTTTTTAAAGAAGTAAAAAGTTTGTGCTAGCAAGGACTTCTTGACAAGATTCAAGATTTGAGAAGCACACATGTTTATTTGTAGACTCTGTTACTTAATAGTGATGGCATTAATCTTCTTGCTGCCTTTGAATAGGCACACTAAACACATTGAATAACTGTTAACACTGAAAGATCACTTAGAAATGGTTTATTGATTGACATTGAATGCACCACACTGTACTGCCATTACTGTAAAAGAAGTGATCAGTAATGTAAATGTTTCTCTTATTTTTCTGTGTGTAGTGCAGAATGGTGGATTCTTAGAATTATTCAGAGGTCACAAGAATGTTATAGTGTATGGTTAAATGTGATACACCATGAAAGCTGTGACTCATATGCCTTCACAAATGTGACCAGCCAAAATGAGTTTTGATGAAACTGGAAAATTTTAAGTGCTACACTCCGCTGGAAATGTGCAAAAGAGATTGGAGAATATTACTGAATAAATATACATTAAACTTAAAAAAATTTCAGTGGTTGATTGATCATTTGTTACCTCACTAAAGAAGTTGCTGGCAAGTTGCAGCTCTGTCACAGTTTGACAATAAGGAAAGCACTTTGAGTCACATCATTGTATAAAGTGCCAGAAAATTATAAAGCTGATTAAGGGCTTTGTGAGGCTGATGGAAACTTTTACTATTTACTGTGTGTTCATGCATGTGCCCCCTCCCCTACACACACACACACACACACACACACACACACACACACACACACACACACGAGAGAGAGAGAGAGAGAGAGAGAGAGAGGTGGGGAGTGGGGTCAAGCTGCAGTGCTGGTGTGTGTGTGTGTGTGTGTGTGTGTGTGTGTGTGTGTGTGTGTGTGTTCTCTGCTTGCATTAGTTAGATTTGAAAAAGGAAACTGTCTGAAAGCTTAGAAACATTTTCAATCTTGTTTATGATTCTCAGTTGCCTTTGCACCTTGTATTGATTATATTTATCTGAATGTGTGTTTAATGTGTAGTTGACTTTAAATGTATTCACCACAGAATGGATGTTTGTCCCTCGTATTGCATTTGATAACATATGTTTATCCATTTTGCAGCAAAGCAGCTGTTGAAAAAGTGAGCCAGAGTGGTAAGATATGTGTGCTTGATATAGAGATACAAGGTGTGAAACAAATAAAACAAACAAGTTTAAAACCTTTATATGTCTTCATAAAACCACCTTCTTTGAGCACACTTGAAGAACGTCTAAGAGGTCGAGGGACTGAAAGTGAGGAGAGCTTGCAGAGACGCTTGACCATTGCTGCTACGGAACTGGAATATGGTACTATAGTAGTCCATTTCCCATTCATAATTGTTGATGTTATTGTTTTGAAATTTGAACTGCTTTGTTTTTCCTAAAGTAAAGAGAGTGAAAGTATTTCTTATATGATGTATAAAATGAAAAGTAACAACCCAAGGATGTCTGTCGGTGCCTAAGTTGAAGAAGGTCGATGAGAGAAAAAAGATATTTACTGTACTTATATAATATAGCTCTGGAAAATTCAGAACTTACTTGTTGCAACTTTTCAGTTTTTCTTAGTCTTCTCTGTGGCTGTAACACTAAAGAATGCAGAGTACATTTGTTGGCAAGTCATACAGTTGTGCAATTTCAGCTCAGCTGATGTCATCGAATTTGCCATATACAAGCAGCACATCAGTCATTTCAGTATTTATAGAGGGGGTGAATAAAAATGTGGAAACACTGCATGCATGACACATTACATCGCCTAATAAGATTTAGCAAAACTGTTTGTATTCAAAACAACTGGCAGTCGTCTGAGAGGGGATAAATACTGGTCCTGTATGGTTTCAAGGGAATCTTATACCATTCTTCCTGCAAAATAGTGGCAAGTTCAGATAATGATGATGGTGGTGGATAGTGATCATGTACCCTTGTCTCCAAAGTAGACCAAAAGGCTCAGAAATATTTAGATCTGGTGACTGGTGGCCAGGGGAGATGCAACAATTCTTCCTCGTGCACACAAAACCAGTCCTGGACAATGCAGGCTGTGTGAACAGGAGTCCTATCATCTTGAAATACAGCGTCACCATTGGGCAATAAACTTTGTACAATGAGATGGACCTGATGAGCCAATACTGTCACACAATTCTTGGCAGTAATTTGACCTTGCAGAGTAACCATGGGGTCTATGGAGTGCCACAATATGGCTGCCCAAATCGTCACCAAACACCCGCCATATTTTACTCTTGATACATAATCTTCGTCAGAAGTAAGAAACAGTGTTAAACAAGACTCATCCTACCAAATGACATTCCTGCATTGATCCACAGGCCAAATTTTATGGCTTCCACACCACATTTTCCCATTACAGGCATTTATGTCACTGATGAGCAGTTTGGAAATTCCGGCTCGCCCTGGACCTGCAGTTTCCTGCTTTTGGATCTCCATTTGTATTGCTTAGATGTAGACAGGGTTTGTAAGTGCAACATTCAGTTATGCAGTGATTTTTGCAGTTGTCATCCCCTTATTTTTCATCACAATCCTCTTCAGCGATCAGTCAACACACACTTTGGTCCACATTGGGACGTAACAGATAATGTTTTTCCACTTTCCCTGGATGCTGTTTAAATCGTAAATTGGTGTCTCTTGGAACACCAAACACTTTGGCTAGCTTGGTTACAGGAGCACCCACATACAAGCCCCAATAATTTGCCCACATCTGAATCCTCTTAGCTCTGACCTAGTGCACTCCAACTACACGGAACACTCTTCTGACGATGACTGACTCTTAAAACTTATTGGAGACATTTTACAGCTGCTGTGCATGGTCATATATAACAGTAGAACATGCAGGCTTGGCTAGCAACTGCATTTATGTTTAAGCATGCATTTCTTACAGTATTTCCATAATTTTGTCCAATCCCTGTATAGTGGTAATTTCATAATGCTATTAACAACATTGCTGCCCAAAAATACCACACAAACTAACCACTTAATTATGAACTGTAGCCTGTTGTTGGCTGTAGCACATTCACAGCAAAGTTAAAGTCCTGTTATTTTACACTAGTAGCTAACAGGCTGCATAACTTTATATTAAGACACCACAACCAATACAATGAAAGTATGTGTCAGATTGGATTCCTACTTCGGAAGTGATCCTGCTGAAAATATTACCAATTGACCATTACACCCTCTACATATGTGTGACTTAAATGGAATCATAACTGTTTCACCTTCATGGATTTGCAGTATGCTGGGTTAATAATGGGACAGCAACTTGTGTTAACCAGTTTGATGTAGAAAACAGCCAAAGTTGCAAGATTTATTTATTTTTTTATTTAATGGATGACTAGTTTCGGTTTCCCAGAACCCATTTTTAAATAATCTAAGCATACAACATGGTACATTCCGTAATAGCATGCAAACCTTGTTAAGATTGTACATACACTTACATCAAAGTCAAATTTTTTAATGAAATTGGCAGGACAAACCTGCACATCTGCGGAAAAAGACATGAACATGCAATAGTACTACCTGCCAAGTTGGCAGACCTTTTTCCAGCCAATGTTCATTGAAAAATTTGACCAGTATAAGTGTATGTTCTATATGAACATGGTTTACATGGTATTATGAGATATACCATTTTATCTGTTTGGATTATTTGAAAATGGGTTTGAGGAACCCAAATTTAGCCACTAATTAATGTAGAAAATTGTGTCTTTGCAACTTAGCTGTTTTTGACTTTTACATTTTTTGGAAACTACTTTTAGAATGTTCATTTTATTGCTACATTAGCTCATAGTTCAAGATAATTGTATTTTAAGAAATTATTAATTTTGTTCTGATTGGTGTAATTTTGATTGAACACTATGGATGATTCTTGTCTGCATTAAAAATCATGGAATGCGGAAGTTGTTCTAATATATGTATATTCACATAACTCACTAATTAAGTTACAATGAGCAGTTACATTTTGCTGTTAGCACTTAACTAAATTTAATATTTATTTAAAAATATTTTTCAGGTGAGACGCCAGGCAATTTTGATATTATAATTGTCAATGATGTATTGGAGAAGGCCTATTCTGAGCTTCGAGAATTTGTATTGAAAGAACTGCAAAGATGTAAAGACATAGGTTAGTAGTTATATCTTAATGTATTGTGTGGCTACACATTTTTGTTTAGATTTAAAGGATGACAATGGTGGTGGTGATACAAAACATGATACTTCGTGAACAAGAATCAAACAATGGAAAATCCAGGATGGAATGTACCAATACCAGTGACGGAAAGTTGCAACTCACCAGATAGTGGCGATGCTGAGTCGCGATGGGCACAATAAAAAGATTCACACACTCATAGCTTTTGACCATTAAGGCCTTTGTTAGCAGTAGACACACACACGCACGCACACAGGCGCGCGCGCGCCCACACACACACATACACACACACACACACACACGCAAACACAACTTGCACACACGTCTGCAGTCTCAGGGAGCTGAAACTACACTGTGAGCAGCAGCACCAGTGCATGATGGGAGTGCGAATGGGTGGGTGTAAGGACGAGGCTGGGGTGAGGAGGGGGAGGGATAATATGGTGGGAGTGGTGGAGAGTGAAGTGTTGCAATTTAGACAGGGGGCAGGAGAGATGGTGGGGGGGGGGGGGGGGGGTAAGCAGCAGAAAGGAGAGAAATAAAAATAAAAATAAATTAAAAGACTGGGTGTGGTGGTGAAATGATGGCTGTGTAGTGCTGGAATGGGAACAGGGAGGGGGCTGGATGGGTGAGGACAGTGACTAACGAAGGTTGAGGCCAGGAGGGTTACGGGAACATAGGATGTATTGCAGGGAAAGTTCCCACTTGCGCAACTCAGAAAAGCTGGTGTTGTGGGAAGGATCCGTATGGCAGAGGCTGTGAAGCAGTCATTGAGATGAGGGGTATCATGTTTGGCAGTATGTTCAGCAACAGGGTGGTCCACTTGTAGTTTGGCCACAGTTTGTCGGTGGCCATTCATGTGGACAGACAGCTTGTCGGTTGTCATGCCTACATAGAATGCAGCACAGTGGTTGCAGCTTAGCTTGTAAGTCACATGACTGGTTTCACAGGTAGCCCTGCCTTTGATGGGATAGGTGATGTTAGTGACTGGACTGGAGTAGGTGGTGGTAGGGGGATGTATGGGCCATCTAGAGGAATCCTTCCTAAAAACCCAGAATCCTAAACCCCACACCTGGTTCAGATTCATTGATGACATCTTTGCTATCTGGATTGAAGGTGAGGACACCTTATTCACATTCCTCCAGAACCTCAACAACTTCTCCCCCATTTGCTTTACCTGGTCCTATTCAACCCAACAAGCCACCTTCCTAGATGTTGACTTCCACCTCAGAGATGGCTACATCAGTACCTCTGTCTATATCAAACCTACTAACCACCAGCAATACCTCTACTTCGACAGCTGCCACCCATTACATACCAAGAAGTCCCTTCCGTACAGCCTAGCCACCCGTGGATGTCGCATCTGCAGTGACGAGCTGTCCTTCTCTAAATATACCAAGAGTCTCACTGAAGCCTTCACTGACCGTAATTATCCTCCCATCCTTGTACAAAAAAACAAATCTCCCATGCCTTATCTTTCCAGTCTCCTACCACCTCCCATCTACACTGTATTTTTCAACCTGAACAGCATTCGTAAATACTCGAACAATCGCAATGGTGTTATTACTGTGGTCTTTGGTATGTCATATTCTGCTATGGTATCCACTTTTATGCCCTTTTGCAGTCAATCACATGGAAAATAGTTATTCCTGTTAGTACATTAATAAAGTCATCGACATTTGATACTGGGTAGTAGCTTGTGCTCATACGGGCATTTAATGCTTGGTAACTGTGCAGGACCTCCATGTGCCATCTATCTTTCTAACAAGATGAAAAAGTGACACCAACAGGCTATCAGACCTTTGTATCATGCCCATTCACAGCTTTTTGTGACACACTGCCTTTACCAACACAAAATGCTGAAGCACTAACCTTCTCGACCACTGTGAGACGGGTTGCCCCAGTGTGGGCGTAATATAATACAAGGGTCATTCAATAAGTAATGCGCCACTTTTTTTTTTTTTTTTTTTTGTAAAGTCATTAATATACATAGACAAACACCCTTGTTGGTGCTTCACATCTCATGTATGCTCTGTGCACCGGTGAAGTTTTGAACCACTCTGGCAGATGGCAGGGCCATAGTACAGTGTCAAAATGGCATCTACATATGACTCACGTTACAGGCAGCATTGAAGTTATTGAATTCTTGTGTGCAGAAAAAGAAACCATGGTGAATATCCGTAAACATTTGTGTGCAGTGTATGGCGATGCTGCAGTTGGGCGATGGGTAAAAAAAGTTACAGCCTCATGAAATACAGAAACAGAGCTCTGTGATTATCCGCACTTGGGGTGTCCTGTCACAGCCACTGCTCCAGACATTCTGGATCATGCGGATGCCATTATTCATGCTGACTGGTGCATCACAACTCGACAATTGGCTCTACAGTTGTCGGTCAGCATAGGAAGTGCATCTGCAATGATCAAGACTCTCGGAGATTCAAAGAGATGCTCATGAAGGGTTCCATGAATGCTCACAGCGGACCACAAGATTCAAAGAAAGGCCATTTCATATGAATTGTTGGAGCGTTTTGAGACCAACAGAGAGGCCTTTCTGTCATGGATCATTACCGGGGACAAAAGTTGGGTACACCACTCTGTGCCGAAAACAAAAAGCCAGTCCATAGAGTGGTACCATTCACATTCACCAAAAAAGAAGAAATTCAAGACAACTCCCTTCGCTGGAAAAGTCATTGTGACAGCTTTTTGGTGTCATTTTCATGGATGTGATGCCAAGAGGGTCAACCATCAATTCAGAGGCATGCAGAAGACTCCAAATAAACTCAGGAACCATTTCTGACATGTTCAATTGGACAAGAATCCAGCAGAAATCTTGCTCCAACATGATAATGCATGAACACAAATGTCTTAGAATTCGGGAAAATATCACCAAACTGGGTAGGACATCATTGCCTCATCCACCCTGGCACCCTCAAACTTCCATCTCGTAGGGCTGCTTAAAGATTCTCTACAGGGAACACACTTTGAAGATGACGAGAGTGTCAGTCATGCATGTTACTGGCACAAATTGGTGCACCCAGGACAAGAGCTTTTACCACCAGGGAATACATGCTCTTCCACAATGTTGGCGTAGGGCCATAGAACGTGATGGAGACTGCATAGAAAAATAGGACATGGACAAGACATGTTTATGTATATAGTCACCAAATTCTGACTCTTAACAATAAACATGTTCTGGGAAAAAAATGTGGGGTATTACGACCCTCATACACCATTTCATGTGACATCGCTTATACTACTATCCTTCCGCACCACCTAACAGTGTGTGTAGGCATGGTATTTATAGTGTTTCAGTCTAGGAAACCTGTGATGACTTCTCCACCCCTCCTGATACGAGCAGTGCTGAAACTGATCTCAGTCCCCTTCTGACTAAGAAAGTCTGCTCCCAATATGTGCTCTGCCACCTTAGTGAGCACAAATTGCCACGTACAACTCTTATGAAACCCTATGTCTACCTCCACTTCATGACTTCTGTACATCAATGTTTGTAAATTAATTGCTGCTCTTAGGCTTGTGGTGAGGTTGCAGGTGCATCTCTATATTAATCGACTGTCAATATGCTGACATCTGATCCAGACAGAATCAGTGAGGTAATAACAATTTGACTTTGTGATGGTGTTGGTAAGCCCGTTAGATCACTCACCTCGTTGGGTCCCTCGCCTCTTTATATAAGGCGCTCTTGCTGGTTTTTGCGGCCCGCCATGCATATTGCCAACCACTGAAGCCATTTCGGTATGTACATGATGACATATATCTCTTAGCCCTCTCACCAAAATGCCAATGATATGAACATATTGAGTCATTTTATTTTGGTCCACCATTGTCTCCTGTACTGTGCCTGGGCATTGTTCTTGTTTCCTCATAGCCATGCCAACTGCTTTTGCAGTGTGTCAGTCTTTTCTTTAAGGCAGCGTTTGTGTTTTTTGACATCCAATTGTTGCCCTTTTTAGATAGTTACAGTCTCTTGTGTAACACATTCTTTGGTAAACATTGTTATGCATACCGTAATTTAATAATTAAGTAATAAAAACTTAAATGTGATGCACAATGTGCAGTTTTTTATGCATCTCATTAGTTATGACATCATATCTACTGAACTATGATAGGCAGACGCTTTTTACCCCCGCAGTTCCTGTTGCCTGATAATAATTTTTGTGTGTACCAAGTTTGGTTGAAATTGGTCCAGTAGTTAAGGAGGTGATACAGAACATACATAAAGATATACATTTTTATAATTTGCATGGATTTGGACACTGTTTCTAAAGTCATCAATTTATTTTTGTAAACTTCTTGGTTTGTAGCATTGTGCATGTCTTCCAACTACCTATGGAATTCATTTACTTTTATAAATCATGGATTTATATGATTATTAATCAAATAAATAATATACAAAGCTGATAAACTACAGTAGCACAAATTGCTACAATTTCAGTCAGTTGTTTTCCCATTAACATCACTCTCTACAAAATGTGTAGATACACTGTGATCAGAAGTATCCAGACACCTGGCTGAAAATGACGTACAAGTTTGTGGCGCCCTTCAGCGATAATGCTGGATTTCAACATGGCCCACCCTTAGCCTTGATGATAGCTACTACTCTGCTCAGTCAGGTGCTTGAAGGTTTCTTGGGGAATGGCAACCCATTCTTCACGAAATGCTGCACTGAGGAGAGTAATCAATACCATTCTTTGAGGCCCGATACGAAGTTGGCAAACCAAAATATCCCAAAGGTGTTCAAAAGGATTCAGGTCAGGACTCTGTGCAGGTTAGTTCATTACAAGGATGTTATAGTTATGTAACCACTCGGCCACAGGCTGTGCAGTATGAAATAGATCATGTTGAAAGGTGCAATCACCATCCCCGAAATTCTCTTCAACAGTGGGAAGCAAGAAGGTGTTTAAAACATCATTGTAGGCCTGTGCTGTGATAGGACCATGTGAAACAAAAAGTGGTGCAAACCCCCTCCATGAAAAACATGACCACACCACACCATAATTCCAGCGCCTCTAAATTTTACTGTTGGCACTACACACGCTTGGAGATGATGTTCACTGGTCATTCGCCATACCCACACCCTGCCATCGGATTGTCACATTGTGTACTGTGATTTGTCACTCCACACAACATTTTTCCACTGCTCAGTCATCCAATGTTTACACTCCTTACACCAAACGAGGCATCGTTTGGCATTTACTGGTGTGATGTGTGGCTGATGAGCAGCTGCTCAACCATGAAATCCAAGTTTTCTCACCTCCCACCTGTCATATTACTTGTAGTGGATCCTGATGCAGTTTGGAATCCCTATGTGATGGTCTGCCTATTACACATTACAACCCCCTTCAACTTCTGGCAATATTGTGTCAGTCAACAAATGAGGTCAGCCTGTACGCTTTTGTGTTTTACAGGTCCTTTGACATTTTCACTTCACTATCATATCAGAAACAGTGGAGCTAGGGATGTTTAAGAGTGTGGAAATCTCGCGTACAAATGTGCGACACAAGTGACACCCAATCACCTGACCACGTTCGAAGTCTGTGAGTTCCGCTGAGCACCCCTTTCTGCTCTCTCATGATGTCTAATGACTACTGAGGCCGCTGATATAGAGTACCTGGCAGTAGATGGCAGCACAATGCACCTAGCATGAAAAACATATGTTTTTGAGGGTGTCCGGATACTTTTGATACACATAGTGTATATGTGTACAATCACAAGCTCTACTATACTCTTAAAATTTAGCTCATTTTAAAATAGTTACGGCAGAGACCAATAACTAATGTTATGAACTGGGTGCAGGAGAAGAGACCAACACAGTCTGTCCACAATCTCCAGTCACCAATTCCTAGCCACTGTTGCATTCCAACCCAATCTATACCTCAGGCTATGCTACAACTCAGTCTGTCACCAAAAAAAGGTTTTTTGCTTTTACATTCATTGGCTTCTTCATCTCACAACCAAACTGTTCCATTCAAACCTAACCTAGGCTATGCTATAGAGCAATTTGTCACCACAGGAAGGTTTTTCACTATAACATTGGTTGGCTTTGCCAGTTCACAATCAGACTGTTGCATCCACTGTAACATAGACCTAGGGCTACACTACAGATCAAGCTGTCATGATAACAGATATTTTTGCACTCTCATCTGTGTTTATGATTTCATGCTACTTTGCCAGTCTTTGAGGTTACCATAAGACTGAAAACCTAGATCTGTGTCCAAACTCTGCAAACTGTTGAGAAAAGCATGGCAGAGAGTACTTTACTTCCTATTTTACTAATTATTAGGGCATCTTTCAGTTCCATTCACATACTGCTCATGGGAAGAATGGCTGTTTAACTGCCTCCGTGTGTTCTGTAATTAATCTGATTTCCTCCTCCTGTGGAAGCAATATGCAGAAAGTTGTTTCATATTCCTAAATCCATCATTTGAAGCCAGTTCTTGAAATTTTGTTCATTGACTTTCTAAGGATAGTTTCCATTTGTCTGTCATGACATTCTGAATAATTACAATATGGTAGTGTTTACAGTTACTCCTATTTTCTCAATCCTCACTTTCATTCATCTCATATTTTCCAACTTATGAAAGTTAACCCATGAAAAAGATTTAATAGTTAAGACACAATTATCGTTTTCACTAACATATCATTTTTAATGCCAATAACCACTGAAAATATGTGTAATGTAATAAAGACAGTATTAGAATTATGACTAAAGCACTTCCTAATTTCGTTATTTCTGGACAATATGAAATCTGGAAAAAGCATATTTTTGCCATCAGCTGTACAAGTTTTTGTCTATTCTCTACACTTTTGAATGTTACAATGAACCATACAAATATAGAGCATATATAACTGTCATAATGGTCTGGTGTAAGACAGTCCATATAAAAACACTGTTCCTAGGCACAATTACAGTAGTGCAGTTTCATTGCCAAGGCACAGCATGTTTATATGGAGTGTGTTAAGACAGATTATTATGGCAATTATATGTGTTATGCATCTGTATGGTCCTTATATGACGGAATTGTTTGGTTGATCCATTGATCATAATGTTTTTCTTCATGAAGGTGATTGTAACAACCGAACCTGGTAGAGAATAAACATAAAATTTTACAGTTGGTGGCAAAAGTAACGTTTTGCCAAATTAGTTAACAGCTATAGGCAATTATCTACAAAAATCTGTAATATGAAATCTGTTCCATTTGGAATAAAGTTAGTCTATACAGCAGATGAGGATCTTTGTAAGTGTAAAGTTGTTGGACTGGAGGTGAATCATAAATCTTTTGTTTTGTAAATTTGCATCTCTCTGCAACAATAACTAGCTTTTCAAGTTCATGCTTATTCCAGTAGGTGTGCCACATATGTTTATTTCGTCTAAGGTTTGGCATTTTCCCCACCAAAGGCATCATAAACATCATGTTGTTTCTGATTGACTACTTTCAACCAATAAGATTATTACATATTCTCCAGATACCCATCCTAAGTTTTGTTCCCACACATGATCCATATTTTAGAGAATGTCATTGATAACTATTTAATCATAATAAATAAAGGTATTGAAACCACACATGTGACCCAAGAAATCATCAAGGTATTTGGCAGATGGAACTTTAACTGGAACATGAAACAGACTCTCTCTTTGGCTGGTATGTTCCAATTCCTATTTTGTGCACACACTGTAATATCCTGTTGCAAAAATATATGCAGTTCTTGATTATGACAAAGGGAGAAAAACATAACCATTTGCACACCAAAAAGTTAGTCTAGTGATCACATACAAGAAAGTGTTATAAAAAAGTGTTCAAATATGCTCAAGACATTTCCATCACAAGTTACATTGATGTGAGCAATGACAGTGGATGGAAATCACAGAGGTGAAGATGCTATTTTCTTACAATCAACATCATACCATATTCTGACACATTCTAAAGTTAACTCATTCTTGGAATCATTCTCAGTTTCACTGTACAATGACAAATTACTGCCAGACTGACAAGCAAGACATCAGATTCACTATCCCAACTTACTTCACTGTCCACCTATTAGCTGCAAACAGGAACACAGTCACAACACTCATTTGTAGCAGGGGACAGGCCAGGTATGACAGTCACACACTTGCAATGCCAACATGTTTTCCACCACTTCAGCAAATGAAGTAGTGGTACAATCAAAACAGGTCCATCTAGTCAGTAGCAAACGACAGCTGTAAATTGCTCAGAAAGTGATACAGACATCTATATGCTGCATACGGCACTAAAATGAACTGCAGACAAAATAATGATCGGTGCATTGCATGAAATGGAAAAAAAGTGTACACACACACACACACACACACACACACACACACACACACACACACACAAATTAATTCAAAATAAAACTTTCTGAACAAATCGACCTGCCTGAAACAGCATGAAATCATTGGTCAATGGGTTAAAATTCATCACAGTTCTGCTTTTATCTTTTCAGATGACTTCTCCACTATGAACTGATTATACCGGAGTAGAAGCATGAAAATATTTTTTGCTACCATATGCTTAAATTCATTAACATGTTGCACTTGTGAGATTAGTTGTGTAAATACTTGTATGAAAATACTGTTGAGGTAATACAGGGTGTCCCATTCATAAAGGGTTCCAGGAAAACTGTATAATAATCTTCATAAAACAAGATATAAAACCAAATTTGTGCATTATGTACCTTTTTTTTGAGAAATGAAGATACATTATAAGGTATGCTTGAAGTGGCCTCCCCTCACCTGTATACACTGTTCAATATGACAGGCACTGCAAGTTCGTGATTGCCACCACCAGACTATTGTATTTCATGATGCATTTTCTCATGTAACTCGTTGATTGTGTGTGATTTGTTCTTGTACACATTATCTCTAAAAGCGTTGTTGTGGTCTTCAGTCCAAAGACCGGTTTGATGCAGCTCTCTATGCTATCGTATCCTGTGCAAGCCTCTTCATCTGCAGATAACTACTGCAATCTACATCCTTCTGAATACAAGTACTGTAATCAGTAAGCAGATTTTTACCCTACACACTTCCCTCCAACACTAAATCGGTGATCCCTTGATGCCTCAGATGTGTCCTATCAACCAATCCCTTCTTTCAGTCCAGTTGTGTCACAAGTTTTTTATCTCCCCAATTCTATTCAGTACCACCTCATTAGTTATGTGATTGACTCATCTAATCTCTGGCATTCATCTGTAGCACCACATTTCAAAAGCTTCTATCCTCTTGTCTAAACTGTTTACCATCCATGATTCACTTGCATACGTGACTACACTCCTGGCAAATACCTTCAGAAAAGCCTTCCTAACACTTTTGTCTGTATTCAGTGTTAACAAATTTCTCTTCTTCAGAAATCCGTTGCTTGCCATTGCCCTGCATTTTATACACTATATGATCAAAAGTATCTGGACACTGTCAAAAACATACGTTTTTTTCATATTAGGTGCATTGTGCAGCCATCTACTGCCAGGTACTCCATATCAGCGACCTCGGTAGTCATTAGACATCATGAGAGAGGATAATGATGTGCTCTGAGAAACTCGTGGACTTCAAACCTGGTCTGGTGATTGGGTGTGATTTGTGTCCATACATCTGTATGCAAGATTGCCACACTCCTAAACATCCCTAGGTCCACTGTTTCCGATTATATAGTGAAGTGGAAACCTGAAGGGACACGTACAGCACAAAAGTGTACAGGCTGACCTTGTCTGTTGTCTCACAGAGACCACCGACAGTTGAAGGGCGTCGTATTGTGTAATAGGCATACATCTATCCAGACCATCACACAGGAATTCCAAACTGCATCAGGATCCACCACAAGTACTATGACAGTTAAGTGGGAGGTGAGAAAACTTGGATTTCGTGCCCTAGAGGCTGCTCATAAGCCACACATCACATTGATAAATGCCAAATCATGTCTCGCTTGTTGTAAGGAGCATAAATATTGGACAATTGAACAGTGGAAAAACGTTGTGTGGAGTGACAAATCATGGTACACATTGTGGCGATCCGATGGCATGGTGTAGGTATGGTGAATGCTCTGGTGAACGCCATCTTCCAGCACGTTTAGTGCCAACAGTAAAATTCAGAGGCTGTAGTGCCAACAGTAAAACTCAGAGGCAGTGTTGTTGTCGTGTGGCCGTGTTTTTCATGGAGGGGTCTTGCAGCCCTTGTTGTTTTTTGTGGCACTATCACACCATAGGCCTATATTGATGTTTTAAGAACCTTCTTGCTTCCCACTGTTGAAGAGCAATTCAGGGATGGCGATTGCAACTTTCAATGTGATTGAGCACCTGTTCATAATGCACGGCCTGTGACAGAGTAGTTACATGACAATAACTGAACAGAGTGGAAGCTGCCAATCAAGATTAAGGGTGGGCCAACACAATATTGAATTCCATCAAATGGAGGACGCCACGAACTTGTAAGTTATTTTCAGCAAGGCATCCAGATCCTTTTGCTCACATATTGTATGCTCTCTACTTCAGCCTTTATCAGTTACTTTGCTATCCAAATAGCAAAACTCATCTACTATCTAAAGTCTTACAGTGTCTCCTCTCTTAATCTAATTTCCTCAGCATCATCTGATTTAATTTGACTACATTCCATTATGCTTTTTTTTCTGTGAATCTTAAATCCCCCTTTCACGACACTGTCCATTCCATTCAATTGCTCTTCCATGTCCTTTGATTTCTCTGACATTATCATCGGAAAACGTCATAGTTTTTATTTCCTCTTCCAGGACTTTAATTCCTACTCCAAATTTTTCTTTTTTTACCTTTACTGCTTGCTCAGTGTACTTGAATAACGTTGGGGATAGGCTACAACGCTGTCTCACTCCCTTCTCGGCCACTGCTTCCATTTCATGGCCCCTCAGCTGCCATCTGGTTTCTGTAAAAGTTGTAAATAACTTTTCATTCCCTATATTTTATTCCTGCTGTTTTCACAATTCCAAACAGAGTCAGTATTGTCAAAAGCTTTCTGTATGTGTACAAATGCTAGAAACATAGGTTTGCCTGTCCTTAACCTATCTTCTAAGGTAAGTTGTAGAGTCAGTATTGACGTGCATGTTCCTACATTTCTCAAAATTCAAACTGATCTTCCAAGAGATCAGTTTCCACCAGTTTTTCCATTCTTCTGTGTTTCTACCAGTTATTCCATTCTTCTGTAAAGAATTCAGTTTAGTATTTTGCAACCATGATTTATTAAACTAATAGCTAGGTAATTTTCACACCTTTCTTTCGAATTGGAATTGTTACATTCTTCATGAATTCTGAGGGTATTTCGCCTGTCTCGTAAGGTGACCCCAGAGAAAAAAATCAGCGGACATCATGCCAGATGACCCTGGGAGTCATAAACCTTTGTCAGCGTAAAATGATTCCACCAAAGCCTTACTCACTTTAGATGTGTGACCTATTGTCCAATCTTATTGGTACCAGCCAAGTGTCAGTTTTTCATCATCCAGCTGGTTCACGAATTCAGGAAACAGTACTTTGTATACTCCACTGGTGACAGTAGTGAAGAAAAAAACTGACCCAAAATTGCATTGCTGTGGTAATGCACAGAACATGGGCACCTTCTGTGAATAAAGGTGTTCCCCAATTGACAAGTTACATGAGAACATCCACCATGAAATACAACTCTCCTATAGTAACATTCATGAAGCTGTAGCACCGTGTTGAACTATGTATAAAGGGGTTGGGCAAGGGGGCAGGCAGCATAGATGATCAATTCCACCATCTCTTGTAATGTTCCTTCATTTGTAAAACATAAAGTTATAACATCTACAAATTTGGTTTCATATTCTCTTTTATTAAGATTTTTATAACACTTATACAGGGCCATGTATAAGTGAGACACCCTATATGTCCCCACTGCCCAGGGAGACAGAGGAAGATTATGAGAACGTCTGTTGTACAACAAATTGAGTTTTCCAGTGTTCAAGGTTCAGTGTCAAATATGTCACAGGGTGAACACTCTTCTCCTTATATCAAATGAAATGCCAAGTTTTAGAAATGTACTTCATGAGAGATGAAGAATAGGAATTGGAAGTAGACCAAAGATGTGGTTGAACCTTCAAAGAACATTTTACAAACACAATGAGCTCATTTGTTTTTGGATTAAGTTTGAGATAAACATTGCTTTCAGAACTTAGTGACTTTTCATTTATTATGTTTTGGATTAAGTTTGAGATAAACATTGCTTTCAGAACTTCGTGACTTTTCATTTATTACCCGCCCACAATATTATTGCACTTGTCCTCTTCAGCCTTTTTCAGAAATATGCAGAAACCTTAGAGTAAACAAGTACAGTGTGAGTAAGGAAACTCCATAACACTGTGAATGATTTTAACTCAGTTGTGCATACACCATCAAGTGGTTTAGCATATCCTCATGAAATATCACTTTTTAAAAATCACAATAAACCAACTGATGCACCCTAATTCTCACATGCAGTAATATTGTAGTTGACTGATAAAACCAAACTCTTGTGAGAAACAAAATAAAAAAGGGAGGAATGACAGTGCAGATGAAGAAATGCAGTGAAATACCTACTGTATTATAAATGTAAAAAGTACTTGTTCCATTTTCACACGTAAAAAGTTGAACCAAGTGGACTAAAAGCTAGTTTTCTTATAAAAGATACTGCCAAAATGAGGACCTTTGAGAAAATATTCCTCTACTGAAGTTAAAGGAAAAATTTCATTGGTCAGTGAGTTGTTTGTAAAGAGGGAGTTTAGTATTTGTGGAAACAAACCAGTTGTTTCTCATTTCTACACAAATCGCTTTGTTGGTAAAAGTTATTACTTGTATGTGAGAATATTACGCATTGGAATATATTTATCATACAGAGACGCATACACAGTTATTCTTACAAACTGTTCACAAGTGAGATTGGATGGGATATAACTACAGTGGCTTGCAAAGTACAGATGCAGATTTATAGCTGTCTAAAGCTGGCCAGCCAATAAAATTTAACATATCTATTTCTGCATTATTGTTAATATTATGAAAATGGATTATAAATTGTTAAGGTATTGGGAATATCAAGGATAAAATACACTAAATAAATATTTAGCATTATCCTATGCAGCGAAAGCAAGAATTTATTACCAATGTGTTGGATGGCACACTGCTTGCAGGATGGTGTAATATTTATCATCTGATAAAATCATTGGAAGATAAAAATGATTTATTAGTATAAGAAGGCAGTTGGATGAAGGTTAATACCGTAACAAAAATGAAGAAACTTTTGGGGGGAATATTACCACTGTAATAAGTCCTACACTTTAATATATGGTTCCATCATTGTTCTTTCCATTACTACTATATACTCGTAGTTCTGTTAAATTAAATCTTCCTCTTCCTGATTTCAGATGGTGCTTCTGATTCTTAGTGAAGCTAAATATGAAGGCAGAAAAAAATCATTCCAGTTTGATCACTGTAGTTCCATGCATGTTTTTCATAATTATTCTGTACCTGACATAAACTGATACCAAACAGTTGTTTAAACAGTGACAAAGGTAGCTATATTAGCTTCTACAATATAAATTATTTTTAGCACTCGAATAATAGAATTGTATATTAAGTTGTCGAATTGCAGGAAAAATGAGGATGCAATAACTGTGTTGTTATATCAAAATCATTGATCAGATTGAACTGTAGAAGTATTATTGTAATTAATTGGAAGTTTGTATTAGACTTGCTTCAGAAACTTTCTGACCATGTACATTTCTTGCCAGCCAACTTGTGATAGCTTTAATAACAAAAGCAGCAATCATGTACCTAATTAGCTTGCCTGTAATAATACCGATGAATATATTAATGTATACATATTTTGTGTGCTCTTTAGAAATGTGTTGTAGTGGTTCATTATGAACATTAAATATAAATACACATAAGCAAGCTATGCACACCACTAAAGCCAAGTCTGCTACATTCCCTCTTAAATATTCAGAGCCGTAGCAACAAACATAAATGGAAACTAAATAAAATTAAATGTTAAAATTTAGTAGGAATTTCATTTCATTGAATCTCATTATATCCTGGCACCCCTCCTTTTTCTACCACTCCCTTGTCATATAGCTCAATTTATTCCATTTGTTCCTGCAGAAAATAGTAAAATATGATCTTTGACTTCAGATATTTGTTATGTGCTTTCCCAAAAGCAGGTCTACAAAAATTTTTTTTTGAAAAACTTTTTTTACTTTGATGGCTGATCTTTACAGATTTTTATGAGCTGAATTCAAATCTAGCCTCAGTGTTTTCTTGTCACTCAATATTATATAATATAAAAATCCTATGCTATATAGTAAATAGAAATTAATGGAATTCTTTGTTACAACATAAGCGTGGTTTGTATGCGGGGTGGTCCATTGATAGTGACCAGGCCAAATATCTCATGAAATAAGCATAAAATGAAAAACCTACAAAGAACAATACTCGTCTAGTTTGAAGGGGGAAATCAGATAGCGCTATGGTTGGCCCGCTAGATGGAGCGGCTATCAACTGCGTGTTTTGATATAGGATCCCCCTTTTTTTATTACATATTCGTGTGGTACGTAAAGAAATATGAATGTTTTAGTAGGACAACTTTTTTCACTTTGTGATAGATGGCGCTGTAATAGTCACAAACGTATAAGTACATAGTATCACGTAACAGTCCACCAGTGCGGACGGTATTTGCTTCATGATACATTACCCATGTTAAAATGGACCGTTCACCAATTGCGGGTTAGGTCAATATTGTGTTAATGTATGGCTATGGTGATCAAAATGCCCAATGGGTGTGTGCTATGTATGCTACTCGGTATCCTGGACGACATCATTCAAGTGTCCTGACAGTTTCCTGAATAGTTACGTTATTTAAGAAAATCAGAAATGTTCAGCTATATGTGAAATGTCAACCACGACCTGCAACAAATGATGATACCCAAGTAGGTGTTTTAATTGCTGTCGCGGCAAATCTGCACATCAGTAGCAGACAAATTGCACGAGAATCAGGAATCTCAAAAACGTCAGTCTTGAGAATGCTACATAAACATTGACTGCACCCGTACTATATTTCTATGCACCAGGAATTGCATGGCAATGACTTTTAACATCGTGTACAGTACTGCCACTGGGCACAAGAGAAATTATGGGACGATGACAGATTTTTTGCGTGCGTTCTATTTAATGATAAAGCATCATTCACCAACAGCGGTAACGTAAACCGGCATAATATGCACTATTGGGCAACAGAAAGTTCACGATGGCTCCAACAAGTGGAATATCAGCAACCTTGGTGGGTTAATGTATGGTGCGGCATTATGGGAGGAAGGATAATTGGCCCCCATTTTATCGATGGCAATCTAAATGGTGCAATGTATGCTGATTTCCTACGTAATGTTCTACCGATGTTACTACAAGATATTTCACTGCATGACAGGATAGCGATGTACTTCCAACATGATGGGTGTCCGGCTCATAGCTCACGTGCGGTTGAAGCAGTATTGAATAGCATATTTCATGACAGGTGGATTGGTTGTCGAAGCACCATACCATGGCTCACACAGTCACTGGATTTGACGTCCCTGGATTTCTTTCTGTGGGGAAAGTTGAAGGATATTTGCTATCGTGATCCACCGACAATGCCTGACAACATGCATCAGTGCATTGTCAATGCATGTGCGAACATTACGGAAGGTGAACTACTTGTTGTTGAGAGGAATGTCATTACACATATTGACAAATGCATTGAGGTTGACAGACATCACTTTGAGCATTTATTGCATTAATATGGTATATACAGGTAGTCACACTGTAACAGCATGCGTTCTCAGAAATGATAAGTTCACAAAGGTACATGTGTCACATGGGAACAACCGAAATAAAATATTCAAACGTACCTATGTTCTGTATTTTAATTTAAAGAACATAACTGTTACCAGCCGTTTGTCTAAAATTGTGAGCCATACGTTGTGACTATTACAGCGCCATCTATCACAAAGCGAAAAAAGTGGTCCAACTAAAACATTCACATTTCTTTACATACTACATGAATATGTAATAAAAAATGGCGGTTCCTATCTAAAAAAAAAAAAAAAAAAAAAACGCAGTTGAAATCCGTTTGACCTATGGTAGTGCCATCTAGCGGTCCAACCATAGTGCCATTTAGTTTCCCCTCTTCAAGCTAGACGAGTATTGTTCTTTGTAGTTTTTTCGTTTGACACTTATTTCATGAGATATTTGGTCCAGTCACGATCAATGGACCACCATGTATACAGTTAGCTACTTAAAACAATGATATGTGTTAATAGAGGTTTCACTTGTCAGCTGGAATTGGTTTGTATTTTCATTCTCTTTTTTCTTGAAGTTTCTTGTGTAGCTTTTTCTATGAAGAGTCGCTTGTTGAACTTCTCAGTGAAGTGACCAACAGTCTGGGTCTTTTTCATGTCCTAAAAATGTTGTAATAACTTGCTTGAATGGTACCCATGCTTCTTTGTCATTTAAGGTCATTGTGAATTCAAAGTTAACGTCAATTTTCTAATGTCAGATCCAACAGAGATGCCTTCATTTAGTTTAGCTTCTGAAAGATGTGGAAACTTTTGGCAGATATACTTAAAACATGGTCAATCTTTAGGCAACGCCTTTACAAACTGTTTCATTAGGCCTAACTCTATATTAAGAGGTGGTAGGAGTACGTTTTTGGATCTACAAGGTTTTTGCGTAGAATGTTAGTCTCTAATGGTTTTGAAGACTCCCTACAGGCCAGTTCTTTCTGCACCAGTGTTCATCCCTAGCCCAACTGTCCCATCCACACAAGAAACATGGAAATTTGGTAAAGCCCCCTTGCTGATCAAGGAGTAAGCATGTTACTTTTAGATTGTCACATATCATCCAACCAAGAGCAGAATAGCCTATTTTATTGAGCACTATTTCTAGGTTTTCATAGCTTTCTTTCATATGTACAGAATGTCCAACAGGTAGGTGCATACATGTTACCATTGTGTAATAAAACAGCCTTTAAACTAGTTTTGGATGAATCAATAAACAGCCTCCAGTCTTCCTTTTTGTATTCACTACCAAACTCATTCATCAGACTGGGAATGTCTGAGCAGTACACTAAATCACTCTCTTGTTGAAAAAACTTGGAAATTTGCTGCTCTCTGTTTCTATACATGTATATGCTGGTTCCAACTGCCAATAAGTTCTTTTCTTTTAATCTAGAGCCAAGAAATTCAGCCTTTTTCTTTTGTTGAGCCCAGATCCCCAACCAAATCGTTAAGCTCGGTCTGAGTAAACAGTTTGGGCTCTACTCTTTGTGTATTACAGTGGAATTCATCATCATCTGGTTCATCTAAATCACATTGTACATCAGAAAATACTTCTGTTGGAATAGAATTTAAATCATGTGGTGATTCAGGAGCTGGCAAATCTACACCCTGCCCTACTAGTCGGCTGGCGGACTGAGGGTTAGGGTAGCTTAATACCCTGTTGTTTTTTTTTAGTTAGGAGTAGTATCAACACTGCAAAATTATCAATCATTGGAATGATTTCTTGGCTCCCTCCATATCATAGGAAAAGCAAATCTAAAGGCTTTTTTCTCCTTTTTGGACAATTTTCTCATATCTTCAACACACACATAACATACCTTATGGGGTGCCCAAGATTTATCTTGATCACAAAGTTTAGATCCAAAGTATGATAGATAAACCTTTTTCAAAAAGTCTGTAATGTTTCTTTGGTGTGTTTTAATCACAAATTCACTACAAATATAACAAAAACTGTCAGAAGAGTTTTTACAACCACAATTAGACATTGTACTGAGCACATGTACAGGAAATGGGAGAGTGAGGTTAGGTTGACAGTAAACAAAACGCCATCTGTTAACACCAAAATAGAATAGACCTTTTTTGCCAGCAAATGTTTTTCACCAGTGCTACCAATGTCATCTACATTCATTACACCTCCTTTTTTTAATTATTTTAACTTATAAAAGCTGTTAAATTCTTTAAAAAATTGCTTAATTTAATAAATTTAACTGTAAAATGTGAAGAAATGGTGGGTGATACACTTTTTTAAGTATGATATTTGGATTTCCCACCCTAAAAAACATAAGAATAAGATATTTTCAGCAAACACATTTTTCCATCGCTGAGCTGTGGAATCAGTATTGCCAGTGATCTCATTGATTAGCTTGCAGTATATATTTGCTAACCTGGCATTCTGCATATCCCATAATTATATATAGAACAAAAACTAATAGTGTATTAATTGCTACGAGGAAAATGATTTGTTATGAAGCTGAGCAGAAAAATATCAATTTTCCGTAAAAGGTGTCTTTATTTTTTAATTTTTTAAAGCTCTGTTAACTTTTTTATTTCTTTAATTACTGGAATTATGTAACTTCAAATGAGTTACACAATTAGTGAAATAAAAAGATAAATTCAATTACTTTTCTTATTTTAAATAAAACTTTAGTACATGGGCTGTATTAATCATATGCCTAAATGTTGTGACCATCGTTTATATTATTCCACAGTACTTCTAAATGTATCTCTTGAAACTTCAGAATAATCAGATAATTGAATTAACTGTGTAGCCTATTTAATATTTAAATCAAACAATGGAAACTCCAGGTAGGAATATCAACATTGTAGGAAAAGACAGATTGCTACTTACCGTAAAGAAGACACGTCAAGTTGCAGACACTCAAACATAGCTTTCAGCCACAGCCTTCGTCAGTAAAACACACACACACACACACACACACACACACACACACACACACACAGCACACACACACACACAGATGGGCCACCTCCAGCAACTCGGGCCAGAATGCAACATCACGTGGGATGCAAGCAGCAATCTGGAGAAGATGGGGAAGGGGAAAGGAAAGGGATAGTAGTGTATAGGTGTAGAGAGACGAACGCTATCTGGTGGAGTGTCAGGGACTATACTGGCAACAGTCGCAGCATCAGAAGGTTGGGGGGCAGGGAGGTGGGGAGAAAAGGAGAGGAGCGCAGAAAGACAGGCAGTTGCATTGCCAGAGGGCTTCAAATAAACAGGGTGTGAGATGAGAATGGGGAGGAAGTGATAGGACAGACGGGATGGAAACTGTTGGGTGGAGGGTGCGGGGATGGTATGTTACCATAGGTTGAGGCCTGGATAATCACGGGAACAGAGAATGTGTTGTAAGGACAACTCCTATCTGCTCAGTTCAGAAAAGCTGGTGGTGGAGGGAAGGATCCAGATAGCTCAGGTAGTGGAGCAGCCATTGAATCCAGTGTTTATGTTCAGCTGCATGCTGTGCCACAGAGTGGTCTACTTTGGTCTTGGCTACAGTGTGGCGGTGGCTGTTCTTCGTCCTGGTAGACAGCTGGTTGGTAGCTATATCAACATAAACAATTTCGCAAAGATTGGGGTCCTCCACAGGGACATGATCCTTGTGACAAGGGGTTGGGATTGGGAATGGCATAGGGATGGACTAGGATGTTGTGAAGTTTGGGTGGGTGATATAGCACCACTTTAGGAGGGGTGGGAAGTACAGTGTGTAGGATGTCCTTCATTTCAGGGCACGATGATAGGTAATCAAAGCCCTGGTGAACAATGTGGTTCAGTTGTTCCAGTCAGGGGTGGTACTGGGTGATGAAAGGGTCACTTCCCTGTGGCTGGTTATTGGAGGTGTTGGGAAGGTTGGGGGTGTGAAGGGAAATGACATTTCCTTTGGCTTCGAGTAAAACCATGTGCATCACATAAATTCATTTCAAAAGCTTAGGTATAAAGACTTGACATAAAGTTCAAACACATTCTTTGTACTGATTTTATCAAAAGTAGTGTGGGTGGTGTGATATATTGTGTATTACTTAATCATCAGTTGTAAACATAACCTGTGCTTTACAGAGAATTATGTATTATATAGTATTATATCATCATAGAGAAACTTAACTGGGCTATTCAGCAACTTCGGCCACAACTAATGGTTCCCATGTTTCATTATGTATTTACATGAAAAAGATAATTTCTGAGAAGTGTTGGATGCTTGCAAAGATTTTTATAAATAACAAGTGTTTTGCATAATCTTTTGTGCAATAAATCAGAGTTTGTGATTTACAGTTACTGTAAATAAGTAACATATTGTGTCACATTAGTTCTCTCTTTTAATAGGAGTGTATATTGTCTGCTTTTATTGCGAATTAACGCCACTGTCGAATTTGATATCCATTTCTTAATTTGACATCCATTTGTTGTAGAATTATGGAACATATTCTGAGCTCAAATGTAATGAGGTATCTTGAACAGAATGAGCTGCTTCGTGCCAGCCAGCAGAGATTTCGTAAACATATGTCTTGTGAACCCCAATTTGCACTTTCCTCTCATGACATCCAGAAAGCTGTGGGTCAAGGCAATCAAAGAGATGCAGTATGTCTCAATTTCCGAAAATCATTTAACTCAGTACTACACCTATGCTTATTATCAGCAGTACAGTCATATGGGCTATCAGGCAAAATACATGACTGGACTGAGGATTTCTTGTTAGGTAAGCCGGTATTACACTATCAAATTTCTTTGTCCAATATCTTTGTCAAAGAAATTTGATAATGTAATAGCGAACTTTGTCAAACGTCATCAAATATTTGATCAAATCTAGGGCCTCGCTGCAGATTTCATCAAAGAAGTTGCTTGTCTTCTGTTCACTGGAATGTGACATGTTACCGCATGGAGTGGTAGCATCGCTGCAGCGTTCTGTCATCTGTAGTGTTTTTATAAACATTGCCGGTAAATACAATTGGTGTGTATCGCCAACTATAAAATTGAGACGTATGAAGCTTATGAGGCACTTTACAACGTGAGGCATCCTGAATACAAAAAGATTGGAGACCTGACCTATCCTAACCCAACGTTCTCCTATAGCAAGGAATCTGAGTGTTGCAGTGAGCCTGTCTTCTGCAGATACAGCAGTTCTTGAGTGAGTATTGTGCTTTGTGATATGAGGATACAATTCACTGAGCACATTTAGAAATGTTTGCTCATCCATTCTTAAGTAATTGATGTACGATTTGTCGTCCTCCACTATAGCTCACGTAACAAGTTTAGTTGACTGCTTTTACTGTGGCATCGTAAAACCTACAGCTTCACCCAGGTACGTTTCCTTTTTTTTCCCAGCTGCTCTTTTGCATGTGCACACAGTGCAATTGTGGTACACGCAACCGCTGCGGTTAATAACAAGTTGTTGTTGTCAGCCATCTTGAACTTTGATGAAAAATATGATGACAGTGTAATACCCCCTTTTAGTGCCACATCAAAGATCTTTGTCAAACATATTTGACGAATATTTGATCACATCTTTGATCAAATGTTGCCAAAGAAATTTGATAGTGTAATACCGGCTGTAGGATGCTGCATATTGTCTCAGATGGAGAGTCACTGATCAGAGAAGAATGTTGGATCCCTTGCTTGCTGTTCATGTTGTGTACCAATGAGCTTGAAGACAATACTACTGCAACCTTAAGACTTTTCATAGATGATGCAGTTATCTACAATGAAGTACAATCTGAATGAAGCTGCACAAATATTTAGTCAGACCTTCATAAGATTTCAAAGCATTGCAAAGATTGGCAACTTGTAAATATTCAGAAATGTAAAATTGTATACTTCACAAAATGGAAACAACAATAGTATCCTATGAATATAATATCAGTGAGTCACAGTTGGAACTGGTAAACTCATACAAATATTGATATACAACAATGAAGAAAGCAAGTAGTGAACTTTAGTTTCATTGTGGAGCACTGGTTTTTGAATTTGTTTATTTGGTACAACGCATTATGGCACAACATGCAGTAGCATGAAACCACTCAAAGGTGATGCAAGGTATTAACATAACAATGTCCACATCTTGAGGGCTGAATGATAAGTAACAGCTGACAGCATGGCATAGACTGAGGCTGAAAGGCTTGCATCAGCCTAGATATAGACAAGTGTAGACATCACTGATGTCTGTGGTGCTAGTGCTAGTTTTGAATCTGTGCATGCAGCTGGTGTTGTAGACTTACTGTGGAGGCCAACGGTGGAGCTTCTGGTATCGATCCTCACATCCAGGGGTAGTGAGCCTTAGCTCAGTGCATTGAATAATAGTCAGTTTCTGATGTGACCAGCACAGCATACAGATCTGGAGCGAGGCGGACAGCAATAGGTAGTGGTAATTGTGGTATTACCACATACCTGCCCTCCTGGAGGGTTGTAATGGGGCAGGTTGATGACATGACATTGCTGGGCGCAGCCCTGCACCACACATAGAGCAACCCCCCCCCCCCCCCCCCCCCCCCCACCACCACCACCACTCTGTGCCCTGTTGGCTCAGGCTCCAGGAGTCCCCAGTCTCCAGGCATTTGGACATAACCCAGCTCACACTATTCGTCCATGAGACTCGGGGCCATAGACATAGGTTCCCAGATAGATGCCGTGTTTCTTGACTTCTGCAAGATGTTTGATACAGTTCCCCACAGTTGTTTAATGAACAAAGTAAGACATATCAACTATCAGACGAATTGTGTGATTGGATTGAAGAGTTCCTAGATAACAGAACGCAGCATGTCACTCTCAATGGAGAGAAGTCTTCCAAAGTAAGAGTGATTTCAGATGTGCCACAGGGGAGTGTCATAGGACCTTTGTTGTTCACAATATATATAAATGACCTTATGGATAACATTGGAAGTTCACTGAGGCTTTTTGCGGATGATGCTGTAATATATCAAGAGACTGTAACAATGGAAAATTGTACTGAAATGCAGGAGGATCTGCAACGAATTGACGCATGATGCAGGGAATGGCAATTGAATCTCAATGTAAACAAGTGTAATGTGCTTCGAATACATAGAAAGAAAGATTCTTTATCATTTAGCTACAATGTAGCAGGTCAGCAACTGGAAGCAGTTAATTCCATAAAGTATCTGGGAGTAGGCATTAGGAGTGATTTAAAGTGGAATGATCATATAAAATTCATCATCAGTAAAGCAGATGCCAGACTGAGATTCATTGGAAGAATCCTAAGGAAATGCAGTCTGAAAACAAATAAAATAGGTTACAGTACACTTGTTCGCCCACTACTTGAATACTGCTCACCGATGTGGGCTCTGTACCAGATAGGGTTGATAGAAGAGATAGAGAAGATCCTATGGAGGGCAGCATTACAGGATCATTTAGTAATTGCGAAAGCTTTATGGCGATGATCGATAAACTCCAGTAGAAGACTCTGCAAGAGAGACGCTCAGTAGCTCGGTACAGGCTTTTGTTGAAGTTTCGAGAACATACCTTCACCGAGGAGTCAAGCTGTATATTGCTCCCTCCTATGTATATCTCGCGAAGAGACTATGAGGGTAAAACAAGAGAGAGATTAGAGCTCATACAGAGGCATACCGACAGTCTTTCTTTCCACGAACAATACGAGACTGGAATAAAAGGGAGAACCAATAGAGGTACTCAGGGTACCTTGCGCTACACACCATCAGGTGGCTTGCAGAGTATGGAATTAGATAAGGTCAAAAGTGGCCGGGCTGGTGGTGGCTGCAGTGGGTGGGCAGTAGTGGGAACAGGATGAGACAGCGGACATTGAAGGCAGCATCATGACCATGCCTGGGCTCCAAAGTGGTGGCTGCTCCATTGGTGCACCCTCTAGTGACATCCCCAGCTGCAATATCTTAAGACAACGAGTTGGTCTGCTCCAGGGCAGGGAAGCTGGCAGTGTAACGAGACTCACCCTGTGGCTATCGTTGCCTGGAACAACTAACAGTTGAAATAGAGGAGGACGGGAACTTGATGATGTGTAAATTGGGCTTGAGGATGAGATCTTCTGCCGAAGGGGAAGAAAATGAGGTGCAGTGGAAGGACTGGGGGGAAAATGACTGGGGTGCAGTGCTGCATAACTGGAGCTGGTTCTGGTGTTAGGCAATGGGCCAGTCTCTGGTATAAGGTGTAAAAACTCATCACCTACATTGCTGATGAAAGGTGCCAGGGAACCACCATGCTTGTTGGCTCAACTCTCAGGCCCACACCTGCGTGCCATACTGGAACTTCAGAGAGAATGGGGGGCTGGGTGCAGGCAGAAATATAAACAGGAGTGAATGTGATTGACATTCATGTAAGAGCTCCAACAGGCTCTTCCTGCCAAACAGTGTTGCTCAATATGAACTTAAAGAAAAGAGTCAAGGATCTTGCATGGAAGCACCTTGGATGTACTTCTTCATTTGCTGTTTGAGAGGTGAACGTCTCAGCCTCTCTGTTCAGCTGGGGATGGAAATGAGGGAAACAGATGTGCTTCACTTTATTCTTGGCACGGAAATTTTCAAAGACCTCCACTCTAAATTGTGGACTGTTGTCTGTCACTAGTGACTGTGGCAGTCCCCTGATGTTACATAAGATCAGCATATTTTGCATATTTTGCTTTCTTTCAAAGTATCATATCATATGGAATCTTATTGTAGGGGCACTAGCAGTTACGTAAAGAGCATTCTACTTTTACAAAAAAAAAAAAAAAAAAAAAAAAAAAAAAAAAAAAAAAAAAATAGTAAGAATAATAACCAACTCAGATAAGTTAGAACACTGTAAACCCTTGTTTGTTAAATTGCAATGCCTGACGGTAATAAACTTGTGCATCTATAATGTTCTATTGTATGTTAGGAACATATTAGGGACATGTCTTTTTAAGTTTCTAATTATGTAAATAAAATAGAAAGAAACTTCCACATAGGAAAAATATATTAAAAACAAAGATTCCAAGACTTACCAAGCGGGAATGCGCCAGTAGATAGGCACAATAAATAAAACACACAAACACACACACAGAATTTCTAGCTTTCGCAACTGACAGTTGCTTCTTCAGGAAAGAGGGAAGGAGAGGGAAAGATGAAAGGATGTGGGTTTTATGGGAGAGGGTAAGGAGTCATCCCAATCCCGGGAGCGGAAAGACTTCCCTTAGGGGGGAAAAAGGACAGGTGTACACTCACGCACACACACACATCCATCCGCACATACACAGCCACAATCAGACATTTGTAAACAGAATGGTGAAAACTATCAGCATTCAAGTATCGATAAATGTGCGTTCGTTTCCTGTAGATTGAATGACCAACGCAGCCTCCTGCCTTCCCCTCAACTAAAACATCGAAGAACGGAAACTTGCCATCCTTCTCCATCTCTGTGGTAAATTTAATGTTGTGATGGACACTTTTCGTGTGACCAGCAAACTGTTGCAGTGTATTTTCACCATGAGGTCATATCAGGAAAGTGTGATTCACGTACCTTGGAAAGAAAGACGGACACAACACCGCAGAGTTCAGAGCCTGCTCCTCAAAGTGCTCCGTGGCGAAATTCACGACTGCAGGAGACAGTGGTGAGTCCATCGCTGTGCCAGCCATCATTTCATAATATTTGTCAAAGTACAAGAAGTACGTTGTCATTAGAACATGACAGAACAACTTGACAATTCCAGACAGAAACTGTTAGGCCAACATGAAGTTATTACACTGACACTGTACAAAAAATAATGCTTCCAATAAAACTGCTGAGCCGTTGGGCATATTAAAGGAAATTATTTGTTGTTCCTATTGTGGCAAATGTAGCAGATTGTTATACGCAAACATTCTTTCATGGTAGGCCTAAGTACTGACTAAAATTAGTAGGCTTTAAAATAATGTTCTTTCTTGCCTTTGATGTGACTGACTGGTTACTTTATGGATACAATGTTTTCATCATATTCAGATTTTCCTTTTTTAACTGTTAATAATGCTTTTTGATTTGGTAATGTATCCGTGTACATTTTCAGACAGCTCCAAATTTAGTATAAGGTGCTGTTGTTGTTGTTGTTGTTGTTGTTGTGGTCTTCAGTCCTGAGACTGCTAGTCTACCTTGTGCAAGCTGCTTCATCTCCCAGTACCTACTGCAACCTACATCCTTCTGAATCTGCTTAGTGTATTCATCTCTTGCTCGCCATCTACGATTTTTACCCTCCACGCTGCCCTCCAATACTAAATTTGTGATCCAGCCTCAGAACATGTCCTACCAACCAATCCCTTCTTCTGGTCAAGTTGTGCCACAAACTTCTCTTCTCTCCAATCCTATTCAATACTTTATCATTAGTTATGTGATCTACCCATCTAATCTTCAGCATTCTTCTGTAGCACCACATTTCGAAAGCTTCTATTCTCTTCTTGTCTAAATTATTTATCGTCCACATTTCACTTCCATACATGGCTACACTCCATGCAAATACTTTCAGATATGACTTCCTGACACTTAAATTTATACTTGATGTTAACAAATTTCTCTCCTTCAGAAACGCTTTCCTTGCCATTGCCAGTCTACATTTTAAATGCTCTCTACTTCGACCATCATCAGTTACTTTGCTCCCCAAATAGAAAAACTCCTTTACTACTTTAAGTGTCTCATTTCCTAATCTAATTCCCTCAGCATCATCCGACTTAATTCGACTACATTCCATTATCCTCGTTTTCCGTTTGTTGATGTTCATCTTATATCCTCCTTTCAAGACGCTATCCGTTCCATTCAACTGCTCTTCTAAGTCCTTTGCTGTCTCTGACAAAATTACAATGTCATCGGCAAACCTCAAAGTTTTTATTTCTTCTCCATGGATATTAATACCTACTCCGAACATTTCTTTTGTTTCCTTTACTGCTTGCTCAATATACAGATTGAATAACATTGGGGAGAGGATACAACCCTGTCTTACTCCCTTCCCAACATCTGCTTCCCTTTCATGTCCCCCGACTCTTATAACTACCATCTGGTTTCTGTACAAATTGTAAATAGCCTTTCGCTCCTTGTATTTAACACCTGGCACCTTCAGAAGAAGAATGGGTAGCTCTGAGGGATGAAGTAGTGAAGGCAGCAGAGGATAAAGTAGGTACAAAGACGAGGGCTGCTAGAAATCCTTGGGTAACAGAAGAAATATTGAATTTAATTGATGAAAGGAGAAAATATAAAAATGCAGTAAATGAAGCAGGCACAAAGGAATACAAACGTCTCAAAAATGAGATCGACAGGAAGTGCAAAATGGCTAAACAGGGATGGCTAGAGGACAAATCTAAGGATGTAGAAACTTATCTCACTAGGGGTAAGATAGATACTGCCTACAGGAAAATTAAAGAGACCTTTGGAGAGAAGAGAACCATGTGTATGAATATCAAGAGCTCAGATGGCAGCCCAGTTCTAAGCAAAGAAGGGAAGGCAGAAAGGTGGAAGGAGTATATAGAAGGTTTATACAAGGGCGATGTACTTGAGGACAATATTATGGAAATGGAAGAGGATGTAGATGAAGACGAAATGGGAGATACGATACTGCGTGGAGAGTTTGACAGAGCACTGAAAGACCTGAGTCGAAACAAGGCCCCCGGAGTGGACAACATTCCATTAGAACTACTGACGGCCTTGGGAGAACCAGTCCTGACAAAACTCTACCAGTTGGTGAGCAAGATGTATGAGACAGGCGAAATACCCTCAGACTTCAAGAAGAATATAATAATTCCAATCCCAAAGAAAGCAGGTGCTGACAGATGTGAAAATTACCGAACTATCAGTTTAATAAGCCACGGCTGCAAAATACTAACGCGAATTCTTTACAGACGAATGGAAAAACTGGTAGATGCAGACCTCGGGGAGGATCAGTTTGGATTCCGTCGAAATGTTGGAACACGTGAGGCAATACTGACCTTACGACTTATCTTAGAAGAAAGATTAAGAAAAGGCAAACCTACGTTCCTAGCATTTGTAGACTTAGAGAAAGCTTTTGACAATGTTGACTGGAATACTCTTTTTCAAATTCTAAAGGTGGCAGGGGTAAAATACAGGGAGCGAAAGGCTATTTATAATTTGTACAGAAACCAGATGGCAGTCATAAGAGTCGAGGGGCATGAAAGGGAAGCAGTGGTTGGGAAAGGAGTGAGACAGGGTTGTAGCCTCTCCCCGATGTTATTCAATCTGTATATTGAGCAAGCAGTAAAGGAAACAAAAGAAAAATTTGGAGTAGGTATTAAAATTCATGGAGACGAAGTAAAAACTTTGAGGTTCGCCGATGACATTGTAATTCTGTCAGAGACGGCAAAGGACTTGGAAGAGCAGTTGAACGGAATGGACAGTGTCTTGAAAGGAGGATATAACATGAACATTAACAAAAGCAAAACGAGGATAATGGAATGTAGTCAAATTAAATCGGGTGATGCTGAGGGAATTAGATTAGGAAATGAGACACTTAAAGTAGTAAAGGAGTTTTGCTATTTAGGAAGTAAAATAACTGATGATGGTCGAAGTAGAGAGGATATAAAATGTAGACTGGCAATGGCAAGGAAAGCGTTTCTGAAGAAGAGAAATTTGTTAACATCGAATATAGATTTATGTATCAGGAAGTCGTTTCTGAAAGTATTTGTTTGGAGTGTAGCCATGTATGGAAGTGAAACATGGACGATAAATAGTTTGGACAAGAAGAGAATAGAAGCTTTCGAAATGTGGTGCTACAGAAGAATACTGAAGATAAGGTGGATAGATCACGTAACTAATGAGGAAGTATTGAATAGGATTGGGGAGAAGAGAAGTTTGTGGCACAACTTGACTAGAAGAAGGGATCGGTTGGTAGGACATGTTTTGAGGCATCAAGGGATCACAAATTTAGCATTGGAGGGCAGCGTGGAGGGTAAAAATCGTAGAGGGAGACCGAGAGATGAGTACACTAAGCAGATTCAGAAGGATGTAGGTTGCAGTAGGTACTGGGAGATGAAGAAGCTTGGACAGGATAGAGTAGCATGGAGAGCTGCATCAAACCAGTCTCAGGACTGAAGACAACAACAACAACAACAACACCTTCAGAATTTGAAAGAGAGTGTTCCAGCCAACATTGTCAAAAGCTTTCTCTAAGTCTACAAATACTAGAAACATACACTCCTGGAAATGGAAAAAAGAACACATTGACACCGGTGTGTCAGACCCACCATACTTGCTCCGGACACTGCGAGAAGGCTGTACAAGCAATGATCACACACACGGCACAGCGGACACACCAGGAACCGCGGTGTTGGCCGTCGAATGGCGCTAGCTGCGCAGCATTTGTGCACCGCCGCCGTCAGTGTCAGCCAGTTTGCCGTGGCATACGGAGCTCCATCGTAGTCTTTAACACTGGTAGCATGCCGCAACAGCGTGGACGTGGACCGTATGTGCAGTTGACGGACTTTGAGTGAGGGCGTATAGTGGGCATGCGGGAGGCCGGGTGGACGTACTGCCGAATTGCTCAACACGTGGGGCGTGAATTCTCCACAGTACATCGACGTTGTCGCCAGTGGTCGGCGGAAGGTGCATGTGCCCGTCGACCTGGGACCGGACCGCAGCGATGCATGGATGCACGCCAAGACCGTAGGATCCTACGCAGTGCCGTAGGGGACTGCACCGCCACTTCCCAGCAAATTAGGGACACTGTTGCTCCTGGGGTATCGGCGAGGACCATTCGCAACCGTCTCCATGAAGCTGGGCTACAGTCCCACACACCGTTAAGCCGTCTTCTGCTCACGCCCCAACATCGTGCAGCCCGCCTCCAGTGGTGTCGCGACAGGCGTGAATGGAGGGACGAATGGAGACGTGTTGTCTTCAGCGATGAGAGTCGCTTCTGCCTTGGTGCCAATGATGGTCGTATGCGTGTTTGGCAACGTGAAGGTGACCGCCACAATCGGGACTGCATACGACCGAGGCACACAGGGCCAACACCCGGCATCATGGTGTGGGGAGCGATCTCCTACACTGGCCGTACACCTCTGGTGATCGTCGAGGGGACACTGAATAGTGCACGGTAAATCCAATCCGTCATCGAACCCATCATTCTACCATTCCTAGACCGGCAAGGGAACTTGCTGTTCCAACAGGACAATGCACGTCCGCATGTACCCCGTTCCACCCAACGTGCTCTAGAAGGTGTAAGTCAACTACCCTGGCCAGCAAGATCTCCGGGTCTGTCCCCCATTGAGCATGTTTGGGACTGGATGAAATGTCGTCTCACGCGGTCTGCACGTCCAACACGAACGCTGGTCCAGCTGAGGCGCCAGGTGGAAATGGCATGGCAAGCCGTTCCACAGGACTACATCCAGCATCTCTACGATCATCTCCATGGGAGAATAGCAGCCTGCATTGCTGCGAAAGGTGGATATACACTGTACTAGTGCCGACATTGTGATGGCTCTGTTGCCTGTGTCTATGTGCCTGTGGTTCTGTCAGTGTGATAATGTGATGTATCTGACCCCAGGAATGTGTCAATAAAGTTTCCCCTTCCTGGGACAATGAATTCACGGTGTTCTTATTTCAATTTCCAGGAGTGTATGTTTGTCTTTCCTTAATCTTCTTCTAAGATAAGTCGTAAGGTCAGTATTACCTCACGTGTTCCAGTATTTCTACGGAATCCAAACTGATCTTCCCCGGGCTGGCTTCTACTAGTTTTTCCATTTGTCTGTAAAGAATTCGTGTTAGTATTGTGCAGCTGTGGCTTATTAAACTGATGGTTCGGTAATTTTCACATCTGTCAACACCTGCTTTCTTTGGGATTGGAATTATTATATTCTTCTTGAAGTCTGAGGGTATTTCGCCTGTTTCATACATCTTGCTCACCAGATGGTAGAGTTTTGTCAGGACTGGCTCTCCCAAGGCCGTCAGTAGTTCCAATGGAATGTTGTCTACTCCCGGGGCCTTGTTTCGACTCAGGTCTGTCAAACTCTTCACGCGGTATTATATCTCCCATTTCATCTTCATCTACATCCTCTTTCATTTCCATAATACTGTCAAGTTCATCGCCATTGTATAGACCCCTCTATAAACTCCTTCCACCTTTCTGCTTTCCCTTCTTTGCTTAGAACTGGGTTTCCATCTGAGCTCTTGATATTCATGCAAGTGGTTTTCTTATCTCCTAAGGTCTCTTTAATTTTCCTTTAGGCAGTATCTATCTTACCTATAGTGAGATAAGCCCCTAGCCATCCCTGCTTAGCCATTTTGCACTTCCTGTCGATCTCATTTTTGAGACGTTTGTATTCCTTTTTGCCTGCTTCGTTTACTGCAATTTTATATTTTCTCCTTTCATCAATTAAATTCAATATTTCTTCTGTTACCCAAGGAGTTCTACTAACCCTCGTCTTTTTACCTACTTGATCCTCTGCTGCCTTCACTACTTCATCCCTCAAAGCTACCCATTCTTCTTATACTGTATTTCTTTCCCCCATTCCTGTCAATTGTTCCCCTATGCTCTCCCTGAAAGTCTGTACAACCTCTGGTTCTTTCAGTTTATCCAGATCCCATCTCCTTAAGTTCCCACCTTTTTGCAGTTTCTTCAGTTTTAATCTACAGGTCATAACGAATAGATTGTGGTCAGAGTCCACATCTGCCCCTGGAAATGTCTTACAATTTAAAACCTGGTTCCTAAATCTCTGTCTTACCATTATATAATCTATCTGATACCTTTTAGTATCTCCAGGGTTCTTCCATGTATACAACCTTCTTTCATGATACTTAAACCAAGTGTTAGCTATGATTAAGTTGTGCTCTGTGCAAAATTCTACCAGGCGGCTTCCTCTTTCATTTCTTTGCCCCCATCCATATTCACCTACTACGTTTCCTCCTCTCCCTTTCCCTACTACCGAATTCCAGTCACCCATGACTATTAACTTTGCGCCACTCTTCACTATCTGAATAATTTCTTTTATTTCATCATACATTTCTTCAATTTCTTCGTCATGCAGAGCTAGGTGGCATATAAACTTTTACTGCTGTAGTAGGTGTGGGCTTCATATCTATCTTGGCAACAATAATGCGTTCACTATGCTGTTTGTAGTAGCTTACACGCATTTCTATTTTCCTATTCATTATTAAACCTACTCCTGCATTACCCCTATTTGATTTTGTGTTTATAACCCTGTAGTCACCTGACCAGAAGTCTTGTTCCTCCTGCCACCGAACTTCACTAATTCCCACTATATCTAACTTGAACCTATCCATTTCCCTTTTTAAATTTTCTAACTTACCTGCCCGATTAAGTGATCTGACATTCCATGCTCCAATCCGTAGAATGCCAGTTTTCTTTCTTTTGATAACGACATCCTCTTGAGTAGTCCCCGCCCGAAGATTCGAATGGGGGACTATTTTACCTCCGGATTATTTTACCCAAGAGGACGCCATCATCATTTAATCATACAGTAAAGCTGCATGCCCTCGGGAAAAATTACGACCGTAGTTTCCCCTTGCTTTCAGCCGTTCGCAGTACCAGCACAGCAAGGCCGTTTTGGTTATTGTTACAAGGCGAGATCAGTCATTCATCCAGACTGTTGCCCTCGCAACTACTGAAAAGGCTGCTGCCCCTCTTCAGGAACCACACGTTTGTCTGGCCTCTCAGCAGATACCCCTCCGTTGTGGTTGCACCTACGGTACGGCTATCTGTATCGCTGAGGCACGCAAGCCTCCCCACCAACGGCAAGGTCCATGGTTCATGGGGGGAGGTATAAGGTGCTATGATTTTTATATGAACAAAGAAATTAATATATATTTGTGGTTTTACCATTTACTATACATCTGTGTCTATGGAATATTCCATCTGCAAATATCATGACTTGTACTGTGCATAGGAAAACCACTCCTCCTTTCTGGAACTGTACTAATACCTTTCTTTCTGGCTGTCATAAGCCTTACTTTACATCACATTAGTGTAACTTAAGATTCATTGTGGCCATCACAAATCATAATTTTACATAATGTAGTTATTAAATATATGTGCAATAGAAATACTATTAGTAAAGGATTCACGCTGTTGTGCAGTATTTTCCAAAAGTCATGTTAAAGCAGCCAGGGCTCAAGACTCAAGTGTTCTTATAGAGGCTAATTTGAAACATCCACAGAATACCTCTGTGCTGTAGCGTTTTGTACATAAATCCACTAGTCACTTGTAATAAATGGACACAACAGTTTAACTCATGACTGATTTCAGGTTTGTGCAAATCTAGTTTAAGAGGAACAACTTTTTTTCTTTGAATTTAACACACTGTTTCTAATACATTTTGAACCCTTTTTTCCTTTTCATTGTGTTTTTTATAATATGGCTTTGGAAAATAGACGACCCTCTTTAGTGCTGCTATTAATAGCCATTACAGAAAATATTGTTGCAATACAACAGTGTGTGTACATTAATCATAAATATGATTAAATCCTTCCTTGAGAACCGCCAACAAGTTGTTTGCATTAACAAGGAAAAGTCAGATCTGATTAATGTTAGGTCTGGCATGCCACAGGGCTCAGTACTTGGACCTCTGTTGTTTTTACTTATGATTAATGACCTGCCATCTTTTGTAAACAAAATTGGAAAACCACACTTAATATCCAAACAAATTCAAATATCACATCTCAGCCAATACAGATTAAGCGTAGAATATACCAAGGAGACGAATTAAGTCCTTTCTGGTTCTGCCTTGCTCTGAACCCAGTATCCAACATTCTAAATAATACGAATTAAGGATACAATACTACTGGAACATACCAACAAAAAATCACACATTTGCTATACATGGATGATGTAAAACTACTGGCAGCAACAAATCAACAACTCAACCAATTACTAAAGATAACAGAAGTGTTCAGCAATGACATAAATATGGCTTTTGGAACAGACAAATGTAAGAAAAATAGCATAGTCAAGGGAAAACACACTAAACAAGAAGGTCACATATTGGATAACCACAGCGACTGCGTAGAAGCTATGGAAAAAACAGATGCCTATAAATATCTAGAATACAGACAAAAAATAGGAATAGCTAATACAAATATTAAAGAAGAACTAAAAGAAAAATATAGACAAAGACTAACAAAAATACTGAAAACAGAATTGACAGCAAGAAACAAGACAAAAGCTATAAATACCTATGCTATACCAATATTGACCTACTCATTTGGAGTAGTGAAATGGAGTAACACAGACCTAGAAGCACTCAATGCACTTACATGATCACAATGCCACAAATATAGAATACATCACATACATTCAGCAACAGAAAGATTCACATTAAGCAGAAAGGAAGGAGGAAGGGGATTTATCGACTTAAAAAACCTACATTATGGACAGGTAGACAATTTAAGAAAATTCTTTCTAGAACAAGCAGAAACTAGCAAAATACACAAAACAATCACTCATATAAATACATCGGCTACACCACTGCAATTTCATAACCACTTCTACAACCCTTTAGATCACAGATATGAAGAAAGTAAATTGGAAAAAGAAAACACTACATGGCAAGCACCCATATCATCTAACACAGCCACACATCGATCAAGACGCATTCAACACACGACTAAGAAAAGGCAATATATACAGTGAGATGGAAGGATTCATGATTGCAATACAGGATCAAACAATAAACACCAGATATTACAGCAAGCATATTATTAAAGGTTCCAATACCACAACAGATAAATGCAGACTTTTCAAACAACAAATAGAAACAGTAGATCACATCCCAAGTAGGTGTACAATACTAGCAAATACAGAATACACCAAAAGACATGGCAATGTAGCAAAAATAATACATCAACAACTTGCCATACAACATAAACTAATAAAACAACATGTTCCCACATACAAGTATGCACCACAAAATGTACTGGAGAATGATGAATACAAATTATATTGGAACAGAACTATTATAAAAGGTAAAACAACACCTCACAACAAACCTGACATCATACTCACCAATAAAAAGAAGAAATTAACACAACTAATAGAAATATCCATACCCAATACAACAAATATACAGAAAAAAAACCAGAAGAAAAGATTGAAAACTACATCCAACTGGCTGAGGAAGTCAAGGACATGTGGCATCAGGATAACATTGACATTATACCAATTATACTATCAACTACAGGAGTCATACCACACAATATCCACCAGTACATCAACGCAATACAGCTGCATTCAAACGTATATATACAACTACGGAAATCTGTAATTATTGATACATGTTCAATTACCCGAAAGTTCCTAAATGCAGTGTAACATATACCGTACAGTTAAAAGGAAGTCACACTTGATCAAGGTCCACGTCACTTTCCATTTTTAACCAGACATAACGTCTGAGAAAGAAAATAAATAATAATAATAACAATACAATTTTGTTATATATATATATATATATATATATATATATATATATATATATATATAACACTTAATTACCTCTTGCTCAAATTATTATTTCAACATCTATGAATTCTTCAACTGAATCGTAGCATTTCTCCCAGCTGCCGTTGGATAAGCAGCTGCAGCAGCAAGTCGTATAACCCTAGCTTACTTATTTGTTAGATAGTTTAATTAATTTCTTTGCGTGTTTTTGGGTACTTGCATTGTTTAATTCATATATTTCGGGCGTATTATAGTATTTGAGAGTTGTAGCATCGCGCTCTAGTGTTTACTTGGTAGATTCTTATTTAAATTGTGTGTGAGTTTCGTATAGGAGGTGCAATTTCGAGTTTTAGTTACTGTAATCGTAAATTCAGCAGATTGTAGCGCAGTCGTTAGGCATTTGTACAGGTTAGTTGATACATTCTTTGCGTGTTCCACTTGCGTTATCTAGGCACGGACTCGTGTTTCGGTAACTGTTGTTAAACATCAATTAGAATGGACAGGGACTGCGATTGCTGTGTTCGGATGAGGGCTGACTTGGCATCCCTTCACTCACAGCTGCAATCGGCACTGACTTCGGTCGCGCAGCTTGAGGCTGTTGCCAATGGGCACCACTGTGGGGAGCCGGACTTGGGTATCACGGGGATGTCAACCTCGTCCCGTCTGTCCCCAGATCGGTCTGCCACTGTGGTTGCCCCGGTTGCTGCCCGCAGCGAGGCTGAGCCCTCGCCTGTGGTTGATTGGGAGGTCGTTCCAAGGCGTGGCAGGCAGCGAAAGGCGTCCCCGGAGGCTGATCAGAAAGCCTCCCCGGTGCGTCTGACAAACCGGTTTCAGGCACTGTCTCTGGCTGAGCCAAATGCAGCTGCCTGCCCTGTTTCAGAGGATCATTCTCAGCCTTCAAGGTCCGGGCAATCGCAGAGGGTGGGCTTACTGGTAGTTGGGAGCTCCAATGTTAGGTGCGTAATGGGGCCCCTTAGGGATATGGTGGCTAAGGAGGGGAAGAAATCCAGTGTGCACTCCGTGTGCGTTCCGGGAGGAGTCATTCCTGATGTGGAAACGGTCCTTCCGGATGCCATGAAGAGCACAGGGTGCAGCCAGCTGCAGGTGGTGGCACATGTTGGCACTAATGACGTGTGTCGCTTTGGATCTGAGGAAATTCTCTCTGGATTCCAGCGGCTATCTGATTTGGTGAAGGCTGCCGGTCTTGCTTACGAGATGAAGGCAGAGCTCACCATCTGCAGCATCGTTGACAGAACCGACTGCGGACCTTTGGTGCAGAGCCGGGTGGAGGGTCTGAATCAGAGGCTCAGACGGTTTTGCGACCGTATTGGCTGCAGATTCCTTGACTTGCGCCATAGGGTGGTGGGGTTTCGGGTTCCGCTGAATAGGTCAGGAGTTCACTACACTCAGCTGGCGGCTACACGGGTAGCGGAGGCTGTGTGGCGTGGACTGGGCGGTTTTTTAGGTTAGAAGGCCTCTGGAAAGTGCAGGATGGACTGCAGTGACAAAGGGTGTTGGCAATTACAGGACGTGCTTGAATCAAGGAACAGTCGGAATTATAGTTGTAAATTGTTGTAGTTGCGCTGGAAAAGTCCCTGAGCTTCAAGCGCTAATAGAAAGCACAGAAGCTGATATCGTTATAGGTACAGAAAGCTGGCTAAAGCCTGAAATAAGTTCTGCAGAAATTTTTACGAAGATGGGCTAAAATTTACAGATTCGCGATATTTGGCACGTACTTCGATGCGAGATGCCTTTAATAGGTTCCACAACAAAACATTGTCTCGAAATTTGGTAGAAAATCCGAAGAAATTCTGGTCGGATGTAAAGTACACAAGTGGCAAGACGCAGTCAATACCTTCGGTGCGCAGTGCCGATGGTACTGTTACCGACGACTGTGCCGCTAAAGCGGAGTTATTGAACGCAGTTTTCCGAAATTCCTTCACCAGGGAAGACGAATGGAATATTCCAGAATTTGAAACACGAACATCTGCTAGCATGAGTTTCTTAGAAGTAGATACCTTAGGGGTTGCGAAGCAACTCAAATCACTTGATACCGGCAAGTCTTCAGGTCCAGATTGTATACCGATTAGGTTCCTTTCAGATTACGCTGATACTATAGCTCCCTACTTAGCACTCATATACAACCGCTCGCTCACCGATAGATCTGTACCTACAGATTGGAAAATTGCGCAGGTCGCACCAGTGTTCAAGAAGGGTAGTAGGAGTAATCCATTTAACTACAGACCTATATCATTGACGTCGGTTTGCAGTAGGGTTTTGGAGCATATACTGTATTCAAACATTATGAATCACCTCGAAGGGAACGATCTATTGACACGTAATCAGCATGGCTTCAGAAAACATCGCTCTTGTGCAACGCAGCTAGCTCTTTATTCGCACGAAGTAATGGCCGCTATCGACAGGGGATCTCAAGTTGATTCCGTATTTCTATATTTCCAGAAAGCTTTTGACACCGTTCCTCACAAGCGACTTCTAATCAAGCTGCGGAGCTATGGGGTATCGTCTCAGTTGTGTGACTGGATTCGTGATTTCCTGTCGGGAAGGTCGCAGTTCGTAGTAATAGACAGCAAATCATCGAGTAAAACTGAAGTGATATCAGGTGTTCCCCAGGTAAGCGTCCTGGGACCTCTGCTGTTCCTGATCTATATAAATGACCTGGGTGACAATCTGAGCAGTTCTCTTAGATTGTTCGCAGATGATGCTGTAATTTACCGTCTAGTAAGGTCATCCGAAGACCAGTATCAGTTGCAAAGCGATTTAGAAAAGATTGCTGTATGGTGTGTCAGGTGGCAGTTGACGCTAAATAACGAAAAGTGTGAGATGATCCACATGAGTTCCAAAAGAAATCTGTTGGAATTCGATTACTCGATAAATAGTACAATTCTCAAGGCTGTCAATTCAACTAAGTACCTGGGTGTTAAAATTACGAACAACTTCAGTTGGAAGGACCACATAGATAATATTGTCGGGAAGGCGAGCCAAAGGTTGCGTTTCATTGGCAGGTCACTTAGAAGATGCAACAAGTCCACTAAAGAGACAGCTTACACTACACTCGGCCGTCCTCTGTTAGAATATTGCTGCGCGGTGTGGGATCCTTACCAGGTGGGATTGACGGAGGACATCGAAAGGGTGCAAAAAAGGGCAGCTCATTTTGTATTATCACGTTATAGGGGAGAGAGTGTGGCAGATATGATACACGAGTTGGGATGGAAGTCATTACAGCATAGACGTTTTTCGTCGCGGCGAGACCTTTTTACGAAATTTCAGTCACCAACTTTCTCTTCCGAATGCGAAAATATTTTGTTGAGCCCAACCTACATAGGTAGGAATGATCATCAAAATAAAATAAGAGAAATCAGAGCTCGAACAGAAAGGTTTAGGTGTTTGTTTTTCCCGCTCGCTGTTCGGGAGTGGAATAGTAGAGAGATAGTATGATTGTGGTTCGATGAACCCTCTGCCAAGCACTTAAATGTGAATTGCAGAGTAGTCATGTAGATGTAGATGTAGCCTCTTTTTCAAAATTTCTGGCTTCATATTAAATATGCTTTTGCCAATAAACTTGTTATATACTGTTATCCCCATATACTCTGGAGTCCATGCATAGAGTTTCAAATGGTATGAGGATAGATTCAGTTGTTTTTATTTCTCGTGTTATACGTGTGGTTAAAATGGTTCTCATCAAATAATTTTTGTCTGCTGTGTAGGAAGATTATAATTTCATAAATCTGTATGGAGGGAACAGTTAGGATTTGTAGGTTCTGAAATAATGGGTGACAAGACTCTGTGTACTGCACAGTACATATATATCTGACAATTTTCTTTTGTAGTTTTATTATTTGAGATGCACTGCTTGAACTTCCCCAGAAAGTTATCCCATATCTAACAGAATATTTGAAACAACTATGATAAGCCATTTTTCATGTACTCAACTCAGTGGAGTTTTCCAGTTTCATTATTTGAGATACACTACTTGAACTTCCCTAGAAAGTTATCCCATATCTAACAACATATTCAAAACAACTATGATAAGCAATTTTTCATGTACTCAACTCAGTGGAATTTTCCAGTATTTGCATTTCAAATGCAAAACTGCATAGTTTATTTGATAGGAAGTCAGTATGTGTGCTCCAGCTTAAGTCTTTGTCCACATTTAGTCCCAGGAATTTGACCATGTCAACTTCTTTCATAAGCTGACTGTTATGTTGTATTTTAAGTACCACACATTTTTAATGTTTGGTTTTGAAATGTACCATACGGGTTTTTGCAACATTCAGTTTCAAACCATTTAACTGGAACCAGTTTTCTAAGATATCCTGTGTGCTTACGATGGAGCTTGGAATTTTTTTCTGCATCATCATCTTCAATTACAACAGAAGTATTGTCTGCAAATGGAATTGATGGGGAATTTATACTTATGAGGAACTCATTTACACACAATAGGAACAGGATTGGCCCTTAAAAGGGAGCCTTGAGGCACATCTTGTGATACTGTACTCTGTTTAGAATAATAATTTACTGCATCTGTGTGACAATTATCCTTTGTTTTCTGTTGTGTAAGAATGGTCATCCTGCAGACATCTATTTAAGGATCTAGGGATCCTCACAGTAACCTCACAGTATATATATTCCCTTATGAAATTTGTTGATAATAATCCAACCCAATTCAAAAGTAATAGCAGTGTGCATACCTATAACACCAGGAGAAAGGATGATCTTCACTATGCAGGGTTAAATCTGACTTTGGCACAGAAAGGGGTAAATTATGCTGCCACAAAAGTCTTTGGGCACCTACCAAACAGCATCAAAAGCCTGACAGATAGCCAACTAACATTTAAAAATAAATTAAAAGAATTTCTAGATGACAACTCCTTCTACGCATTGGCTGAATTTTTAGATATAAACTAAGTAAAAAAAAAAAAAAACTTAATCATTAGTGTCATGCAATATTTTGTGTAATGTAATTTCTTGTACAGACATCTTTTATTAACCTGACACGTTCCACATCATTACGAAGTGTCGTATTCATGATCTATGGAACAAGTATTAATCTAATCTAATCTGGTGTGCGCCAATTTACAGCATTGTTCTTAATCCCGTATTTGTCTAATTTGTAGATAAGCAAGTCATGGTCCATGGAGTCAAATGCTTTTATAGATTGCAGAATATACCTGCAACTTTACTCCTCTGATCCAATAATTGTCATACCTCTTCAGTAAAGTTATTCACTGCATCTGGAGTGTCTTTTCCTGGTTGAAATCTAAACTGGTTTCTTATAATAATATCATTTTTAACAATAAAATTTTTGATCTGGTCTGCAGCTACCTTCTCTACGACTTTTTACAGGACTGGAAGAATAGAAATAGGGTGATAGTTTTCCATGTCTTCCATTAACCCTTCCTTGAACAAAGTTTGACTTCAACCTACTTCAGAACATCAGGAAAACATCACTGTTCAAAAGATTGGTTGAATATTCTAGATACGGGAGGTGCTATTATGCCACACGCTGTTTTAATCACTTTAGTGGGTTGCCCATTCCACCCAGCAGAATTTTTTTTTTTTTTTTTTTTTTTTTTTTTTTAATGAGAGTATAAAATTTTCCACATTATTTATTGTGACTTTTTTAAAATTTGTAAGATACTCAGTTTCTTGGTGGAGTCCAAAGGGATTAACTTTACTCTGGTACTCTGCTACATCAACATCTGACTTTGCCACATTTATTATGAATTCATTTAAACAATCTGATATTTGAGCTGCATTCACAATAAAGCTATCATCTACTTTAATCCTAGATATTTCACTTGTACTAACTCTAACACATAACTCTGATTTGACAACAGACCATACTGTTTTTGTTTTACTTTTTTGCTGTACAATGAACTTACTGTTTGCCTTTTATTTACCTGCCTTTACAACTTTTTTAATGTAGCCTTATAATGATGTGTTCACTCTGTAAAATATTGGGCTGCTGATTTGCATATGCTGTGGTGACACCTGATAACAACCCAGCTTTGTTCCATAGGTGAATTTGATCACTGAGACATCAACGTAAGTTCATTACAATACTCCTCAGACCGTTTTACAATGGTTCTGAGACATGGACAGTTATATTAGCGAAAGATGACATCCTGGATAAGGAGGAAGGTGGGAGAGGGAGGGATACTAGGGAACGGGAGGAGCATGGTAAAGTGCTGCTTGTGGAAGCAAGCAGGGATGAAGTTGAGAGAGGGTAGGCCAGTTAGGTACTGTCAGGAGGTTAGATGCACAATGGGGGGGGGGGGGGGGGGAGGGAGGGGAGAGGGAGTGGCAAAGGAGGGAAGTAAAAAGACTGTGGATGCATTGGTGGAATAGAAGGCTACTTAGTGATGGAATGGGAACTGGAAAGGCGATAGGCAGATAAAGGACAATGATTAATGAAGGTTGAGGCCTGAACCTTCATTAATCATTGTCCTTTACCCACCTATCCCCTTCTCTGTTCTCATTCCAGCATTGTACAAGAATCTTTTTTACAAACATACCCACAGTCGTTTTACTTCACTGGTTTTCTGCTCCCTCGCACCCCCCCCCCCCCCCCCCCCTTCACCGCCCCCTCCCCTCACCTCACCCTCTGTTTAACTTCCTGGCTGCACCTAGCTGCTCTACCCTCTCTCCACCTCATCCTGTATGCCCCCACAAGCAGTACCTTAACATACCCCACTCCTAACCTGGTATCCCTACCCCTCTCAGACTCCTCCTTACCTCCACCACCAAATCGCTTCTCCCATCATATCAGCTGCTCGCAGTCTGGCCTCGGCAGCTAGAGCCAGTGGTCGTATGCTTGAGAGTTGCATTTGTGTGAATATATGTGTGCGCATGGACTTTCTGACTCAAAAGGAGGTCTTTTGGCTGAAAATTTAATCGTTTAACAATCTTTTTGTTGTGCCTGTCTGCAGCTCAATATTTCCACTATATGGTGAGTAGCAATCTATCTTTTCCATAATATTGTCATTTTTCCATCTTGGATCCTATTATAATTTTCCTTTTCCCAGGCTTTGTGAACGTACTGGAAGTTAGGAACAATTGTTAGAGTGAAAATAGGTCTTAATGATTTAATTCCTGAGCAGTATGTAATTTTTTTGGTATTTTGTGAACACTTTTTTTGCCCCAGCTGAAGTGCCAATGCATATTGTTGAACAAATGATTACTTCTCTTAACAGTCTTAAAAGCAATTCAGACATCAGCAATAGTTGAGGTGTATAATGTTTAAATGCATTCAGAGACTTTTACTAAGCTGAACATATTTAATTAAAGCCGCACACACATACTACACATGAGGCAATGAGACAATTAGGATGTCAACACACACTTCTCTTCTACATCTACATCTACATCCATACTCCGCAAGCCACCTGATGGTGTGTGGCGGATACATGAGGCAATGAGACAATTAGGATGTCAACACACACTTCCCTTCTGACGCTAGTTTTTTTATTTATTTATTTTTTTCCTTTACTGATTTTCAATTCCCCCCAAAGGGGGCAGGCTGGCTTCAGTGTACAGAATTTTTAAAACATGAGAAGAAGATAATAAACAATAAAAGCAGGCGATAAAATGCTGACTTAAATTGTAAAATGATGGAAAATTGTGGAAAGTTAAAACATAAAACAAAGGGTTGGCGATGCTAATAAAATACACAGGAAGCAGACAGGTAAAATACTAGACAGACAATTAAAAAAAGGTATAAAAATCACACCCAGCGAGAGTATGATTTCCATTCGCAACACTTCGGAAAAGACGCACAACAGTTAACACTCACTAGAAACACTGCACTAAAAAGTCAGCATGAAGATGCCACACCACAGCCAAGGGCAGATTGGGGAGGAGGGGGAGGGGGTATCTGGACAGATGACGGGAAAAAAGAGGGGAGGAGAGGAAAAACAAAGGGGTGAGGAGGGGGGAACCAATGGAGGGAGAGGATTCATAAGGGGGCAGGGCAGATGTGAGAGCGATTAGGGGAAGGCAGAGGAGGGGAGTGCAAAAGGACTCGGGGGAGAGAAGGGAGGCAGAGAAAGGGTAGGTGGGGAAAAACAGGATGGAAGGGGGGGGGGAGAGGGAGCCTGGGAAAAGGAAAGAGGAAGGGAGGGGTAGGTGACGATCAGAGATGATAGGAGGGATAAATGGAGGGAGAGAGGGCATCACCCGGGAGGGGGAGTCGACAGAAGCCACCTTGGGAAAGGAGATGAAGGATGTGATCCGAGTGGTGGACGGGAAGCATATATGGAAGGTGAGGTGTATACGGAAGGTGAGGCAGAATGCGTGGTGCTCTAGGGTCTGGAGGGACTTATAGAATTTGGGGGGTGGGGGAGCAGATATCCAGGCGGGACTGAAATAACAGAGGATGGGACGGATTAAGGATTTGTAGGTGTGGGGGATGGCAGAGGGGTTCAACCCCCATGTCTGACCAGAGAGGAGTTTGAGGAGTCTGAGCCGGTTATGGTCTTTGGATTGGATAGAACAGAGATGAGACATCCAGGTGAGGTGACAGTCAGTGGTGAGGACAGAGCACGTCAGGGTGGGGGACAGACGAACATGATGGGTGCAGACAGTAAGGGAGAAATCAAGGAGCAAGAGGTACGACCTATGATGATTGCGTGGGTCATGAAAGGATTGATCTTTAGGAGCCACTGGTTATACTACACGGCAAAAAGGTCAAGGTGATTCTGGAGAAGGCATTGGGACCATTGAAGGGTAGGAGCGAGGGCAAGGAAGGCGGTCCCATTGGCATACTGCAGGAGGTGGACTGGAGGGGGGGGGGGGGAGGAAGTTGGGGCATATCTGCCATGTACAGGAGGTAGAGGACAGAGCCCTGGGGCACACCCACGGAGGGGTAGAAGGTGCAGGAATCGGTGTAATGGATGGTAACATAGCAGGGGCGGCGGGAGAGGAAGGAGGCAATCAGATGGACATAGTTGACAGGAAGGGCGTATGTCTGCTGTTTAAACAGGAGACCGGGATGCCAGACACAGTCATAGGCCTTTTCTGTGTCGAGGGAGACAAAAATTGCAGAGTAACGGGCATTAAGCTGGAGGAAGAGGAGATGAGTGAGGCGTAGGAGTTAGTCATTGGCAGAGAGGGAAGGTTGAAAGCCACATTGGCTGTTGGGGAGGAGGTGGTGTCGGTGGAGGTGGTGATGGATGCGCTGGGTAAGGATTGCTTCCAGGAACTTGCTGAACACTGAGGTGATACATATAGGCCGATAGGAAGAGGCATCAAATGGAGGCTTGTTGGGTTTGGAGAACATCAGGATATGAGGGGTTTTCCTCAGGTTGGGGTAGAAGCCTGTGGCAAGGAATGAGAGAGGGCAGTGTTTGAGGCGGCAGTAGCTAACACTGTCGTGGCCGGGAGCAGTGTTGCGTTTAGTGTGGAGTGTGAGGCTGATGCCCTGTGTAGTGATGGGAGTGTTAAGTTCTGATGGTGGTCTGTGGTCCAAGTACTGGAAGCTAGGAGCAAGGGGAGGAACAGAGGTATCCGTACAGTCGATGATGTTAGGAAAGAGGGAATAATGAAATTGGGCATCATCTGGGATGGAAAAAAACCGATAGGTGAGAGGCAAAACGGTTGGCCTTACTGAGGTTGTCAGGAAAGGGACGGTCATCAAGGAGGCTGACTGTAGTCACATTATTACCATATATAGACTGAAAGTGTACACTTAACGCTTTATACACCATTCCACTGCTGGGTACAAAAGGTGCCTCAGTGGTGATATAATGATCCTGAACAGGACCTGTCTTCTGTCATAAGTACATACGGATTTACTCATTTCTATATGTCTCTCTATAAAGAACATATTACACGATGTACCTAAACTGTACACGTATGCACCAGCGCCCCTAACGTGCATATCTGTAACTACAGACTGGTTCACTTCCGACCTATTACACCATCCATGCAATATACCTAGCGTGCATGTGCAGCAGCAGACGATACGCGCAAAAAGAAAATAGAACTCTCTGATGTCTTGTAAAGTTGTCCTTTCTAACACGTGCAACTGAAGGGCGACTGCATGATATACAGGAACGTCATATGTTCAAATTATTTCTGTGAGCTCGAGGTTCCTATTTAATGAGAAATTGTTTTTTAGCATTCTTTATTAAGTAATTGCTTTTCTCTTGTGTAGGTTAGTACTGTTCTGAATTACAGACTCAACAGTTTTATATTACGACACTTGGTTACACAGGCATACGTATTTCGAAATTTACATTTATACAGCATATTGCACATGGATGATCTACGTGTTTTTGGAGCTGTTGCCGTCGCAGTGACAGTAAATATTCGAATTAGGGCAGAATGGCGACGAAAACAAGAAGTCAGACTTGTTGGTTTCTACCTTGGCTGAAAAGAAGGACAAAGGCAGGGGAATATATTCACTGTTAATGAAAGGCCCAAAGATCCGCAAGAATTTCGGAACTTCGTTAGGATGGACATGGCGTGTTTCGAGAAGCTGCTGTCTATGAAGGAAGATGGAATCAGTGTGACAGTCATGAGGGAGGCTATCTGAACTTCTCGAAGGTAAGAATTATATGTTTATACGTTTTGTGATCATACCAGCCAAGATCACTGATAAAATACCGGTAAACGCCCTGTTATGTTGCAGGCTGGTTGTAACATTGTTTCCTGGCGAATGGGGAATCTTTAAAGAGTCTGGCTTTTAGCCGCAGAATAGCACAGCCCACCATTTCAGAAGTTGTTGTGGATGTATGCACTGCAATTTGCACCACTTGAAAGGACCAATACTTAAAGATCTTATTTTTCCAACTTTTGAATATACGGTATATAAGTGCTCCGCAGTGTTTTTCAGTCCTCGTCTATCGCGCTGGGCGAAACTGCACGGACTTTGTCGCCAGTCACTGTAAGTTTCTCTTTTATGGCATGCTGAAATAAACAAGAGATGCAATCAAAACAAATAAAACTTTCGTAAGCTAATGCATTACGATACAAATCGAAAATCACCATGTGGCGTTATATGTATGTTACTCAGAAAGAAACGATTGCCGCCATATTGTATTATGATACAGCGAATCACATGTACACCTTTCCTCTCTGTATGCCTGAATTAAGATGCTTAACGCCTCTTTGCTCCATTTCATTTCTAGAATACGAAGTAATCAATATAAATATTGCTTTCTCAAACAGCCAGCATAAAAGAAAGTCTACTGACAAGAAAATTCTCTCTGCATTCATAAAAACCTAATTACTGAATAAAACAACGCGGAAAATCCCAAACATTAAATTCTGAAATGAGCTACTAGCCACCAAGCAAATAACAAGAAGAAAACACTGCGGTAGCCCCTTCTGCACACGCGCGAGTTATCGCTGCCTAGTGCGCATGCGCGGATTGACGGCAGTTTAGAACTGTTCTCTATTCCGGCGCGCAAATAATTTTCATAGTTTCGCCCGTTCTACCGCTAGATGGCTGTGGCGCTAGACCAGTACCGTTCGCGGCGGATCGTCGTGTAATACCGGCTTAGCATTGTATGTGTTTAGGCTGACGAACTTCACACATTGCCCTTTTACCCTGGAGGCATTTGAATATTTGACCATTCTGAGACCTCAAGGTTGTTGTGATACTTTTAGTGCTTACTGGGACAAGGAGAAAAAGGGGGAGGGGTTCAGGGAATTATCAGAATTATTCTGTAAATTGCTTGCTGGAACCTGGAAGATATGCTGTCTAGTATCTATATTAAAAGCACTTTGAGGTAATTTATTGTTCAACATATGGATGAGAATATGGTATAAGATCATTATTTTTTGATTATCGCATAATAATATGTGTTCATCTGCGTGTGCATTACCTCATCTTTCCAACATTTTTACTATTTTTTTATAGTCTAATCCATGAATAATGGTGGTTTGCACATGTAAAGGCACGGACGTGTTTGCACTGTTGGCGATTCCAAGCAACAGTTGTGGTACACACATGCACATGGCTTTGTGCCTGAAGAAAGCATATATCCTGCAAATTATGTTTCTCGCTTGCTTATGCAGAATTTATCACTTATGACTCCATTAGCTATGACACCAAGCAACAAATGGAATAGAAATTCACTGAACAACACCTATGATTGTGTTTAATGTTCTCATTACCTATGGCATTCACAAAAGAGTGCTCAAACAGTTCTGCACGCTCATGGGCTATCGGAGAATGCCTGATGTACATGGGTAGAACAAGCCTAAACTCGATCGCCATCTTTTGTGACTCCAGTTATATATTGTACCCACAGCATCTATTGATAACCGTTAAAGCTGATACAGCTAACGTGACTATGGCTCTTTTTAACATGCTTGTGTCCTTGCTTTGTAAAATCAGTGCATTCAATTGTTGAAGGTCATAACGATAAATAATAATTCTTAAAAACTGTGTTTTTATTTCTTGTGAATAAGCTCTACAACCCTTGTTAGTGCCTTATTCTTTAAATTGAAGTGAAGTATGTGCTTATAATTACTAGCTATTTCCTGCTAAGAATTTTCATTCTGTAATGGAGCTGTCTATGGGAGGGAAACATTGGTGAAAATCTCTTAGGTTTGATGCTCCACGGCTAGTATTTGTTGAAAGACATCTTGCTGTGCACTGTGAACTCAATGTAAAAATATTTAATTTTCATACCAGTATTCAGACACACAGTCCATTATCAGTTAAATATACAGCGTACATGTAGGTTATATCAAATTAAGTATGAAACCTTTATGTCATAATTGATGTAGATTTGTGTGATACACAAGTTGTTGTGTGTAAAAATAAACTTATGGGTTTTATTACAAAATGAAACTGGTGGTCAGGACACTTAAACATTTTTCAATGCAGCTCATGGTGTACAGAAATATGTATTTTAATGAAAAAGCCATATTCTGTATGCACCATATCTACAACAATTTTTTAAAAATTGTTAAATTCAGTGTGTTACAACAAGCTAAAAACTTGAGTGAATATGATTATGCTGTAGCAAATCACATTGCTCAATATATTAATTGCAACAATCTTAAATGTGGTGGCTGAATCCTGAGGTAGAGTTTCCAGAAGTAGCCCTTTCTCTCTCTCTCTCTCTCTCTCTCTCTCTCTCTCTCTCTCTCTCTCTCTCTCTCTCTCGGAAGGATACAAATACGAGCTCTCTGGGAAACGAGCATTTCACGTCACGTGAATTAAAACAAAGTGCAGACCCAGTGGGCATGAGTACTATGTATAAATGAACAAGTGAAAAACTTGAGAATAAAAGAGATGGATGTCATAGTATCAGAAGTGTACCTAAAAATGAATTTCCCATAATTGGCGATTCCATGTGAAAAATGTCGTAGTGCCAACCTGTGAAATTGAAGTCCACCCAGGAATTAGGTCCCATCAGCTCAATAACCATTTTAAATAACATAAATTCAAGAGAAAACCTCGAATAAGAAGCGAACAAAAATTACAAAGGCATTTTCATCCATGTTCGGACAAATTCGCTCCGAGGATACAGTCAAGAGGAAAAAATATAATCCGATCAGGAAGAAAAATTTACTCTGCTTCCAGGGCAATGATTAGCGGAATCACAAACAGGAGGCCGGTGAATGACAGGTATATCGATCGAATCAACTGCAGAATTCATGAAGGTTGTGATAGACTAGGTGCTATATTTATAAACTCAGATAAGTTTGTAGGCAAGGACTGTCTGGCCATGACTGGACTGCAACCAAATAGACTAGCACAGATGACCTTCAGTAAAATGTTTATTCCTGTGGATGTTTGTAAAATGATTAAAACTAAGGGAATGTAATATTTACTGGAGGGAGTGTAAAAGAAAAAAAACCTGTTATCTGAGACGAAAACTGCCAAACATTGTTTACGGAAATTTGTGCTTAATGCCATTAAAACAAGCGAAAATTCGTATTTGATGCACTGGACAGTAAACTGCTTAAATTAGGAATCTTCCAATAAACTAGGCTACAAACTTGATGGCTTAAAAATTCTTCCCTCAGAATGTAAAAACATAAAAATTATTTGTTTAAATGAACATTGGCTTAGCTCTAATACAATAAATTTTTTAAATGAAGTTGAGAATTTCAATACTCCAAACATCTATTGCAGGGAGAAAAAATGTTGGGAGATTACTGCATACTCCTGGATTCTTCTATAGACTATGATGTGAAAACAAATTTTTATTGTTTAAATGAAGACTGTATATTCGAAAGCAGCTTAATAACCTTAACTTGTTAGTCATTTCAGTTTATAGAATTCCAGAAAGGACATTCGTAACGCAATTAAATTCCAGTGCTTGCTGGATAAACTAAAGAACAAAAGGAGAAAAAAGTTGCAATAACAGCTGATTTTTAATATAAACACTACAAATGACAAAGAACCAAAAAAATTTATTGTTTATACACCATTCCAATGAAGTGTCTGGTTTTAAACAAAAGTTTCAGAGTGGTGAACTACGAAAAAAATTGTTTAAAACTAGACTCTTTATTGAAACAATAAAATGTTAACTCAGAAATATGCGCTGGTAGCATTGTAACATATAACTACTTTGATAATGTACTTAAATTCTGCACAGAAATAGGACTTTTTGATCACTTAACATAGTTTGTCTCACTGCCAAAAACTGATAAACATAATGCAAGAAAAGCTTATATCAAAAGAAGTTTCAATAAAATGAATGTTGAAATATGGTATGAGAAACTAAATAAGGTTTTGTGGTGTCTCGGGGATGGTGATTCAACAAATAAAATTTTTAAGTGCATTCTTAAACAGTTTTTGTGAAGTTTTTAATGAAACTTTCACACCAATATCATATTTTAATAAACTATCAAGTAAGATAAGATGGATCATACCAGGAAAACGAAGCGACACTATCAGCTAGAGTACAACAAAGATCCTGATTTTTTAAAATAGCTTAGGAACTATAAAAGTATTTTTTTAAAAAAGTTGTGAGTGTTCCAAAACAAATGGCAGTATGGTCTGTCATTAAGTCGGAATTAGGTGCCAAAATTACAAGAAACACATTTCAAAAATCAGACCTAAGGAAAAATCTGATGTAAACCCAGCTCAAATACTTTGTAAATATAGCATAACCTGATTTAGATGTAGCAAATTATGAACAAAATTTAAATGGTATTGGGTTTAAAGGCAACTACAGAGTGTCTTAAAAAATTCAACACAGGCTCAACAAAACTTGTTGAAAGTCTCATATTCTCTTAAAAAAAAACAAAGACTCTGGTGGTTGGGATGGGATACCCACCAAAGGAGTCAAACAAGTTTACAACATAAACAAATCTTCCCTGATCTCTTTAAATATGCTGAAGTAAAACCGTTGGTTAAAAAAGACTGAAAAGATCATATGGAAAATTTATTGCCCCATTTCTGTACTCCAATCAGGTCAAAAATATTAGAAAAAATTGCTGCTTTGCAAATACAAAACTTCACCACACAGTAATGATATCATTTTAAATAACCATTTCGTGTTCCAACAAGGTAAAAACACAATAGATGCCATAAATCAGTTTATTGAAAAAATTACTTCATTGTTAGATACGAATGCTAAAGTAGCAGTAATATTCTGTGATTTTACAAAAGTATTTGCCTCTGTAAAGCATGCCCTGCTGCATTTCAAACTCATAGGTATTGGAATAAGGGATATTGCTTTGGTATGGTTTAAACCGTATCTCATTTAAAGGAAACAAAGGGCAATAATCAGATCAAGTGGAGCAGATTACTTCTTAGAGTGGAAAACTCTGTCACAAGATGTTCTTCAAGGCTCAATCTTTGGACCAATTTTATTTCTGTTCTACGTAAATCATTTCCTCTGAATACAAATAGTCATCTAATCTTATTTGCAGATGAGTCTCCTGCCCTAATTGAAAATGAAAATTCTGACAGTATACCAAACAGTGTCATGAATATGTTAAGTAACCTGGAACCATGGTTCAATCTACAATCTAAGTGGCTTAAGACTAAACATTTCAGAAACCCAAAGAATGACTTTTAAAACCAGACAGTTAAAAACTAAAGAAGACCGTATTGTGCAAAGTAATAAAAAAAAAGGAAGAACTTGACTCATTCAAATTCCTAGGAATAAATTAAACAGAAATTTGTGTTGGGATTTACATATAGAATATCTAGCAACTAAATTAAACATCCTTGTATTTTCTGTGGAAATTTTAGCCAGTGCAACTCACATGGACACCAGGAAAATAGTTCTTCAATATGGCATAATTTTTGGGGGACACTCAGGAAAAATTACACTAATTTTAAAGCTGCAAACGTGTGCATGGCACAGCCAATGACATCATGCCAACCATTATCTAAATACCTTAGAATATTAACTGCTCCCTCTTTGCACATCTCTGGGATGATTCTTTTCCTACATAGCAGTGCTGATCTATTTAAAAAACTGTTTTGAACACTCATACAACACTAGCCACGAAGAAAACTTTATGCTCACCTTACATTGATTAAAATTGTATTCACAGACTCCCCAGTATATAGCCATGAAAATTCACAACAAAATAGAAAGGTATGACAAATTGAATATGAAGCTAAATATATTTTAAAAGCAAGTCACATGATTTTCTAATTGAAGGATGCTACGGCTCAGAGGAAGATTTTATGAATGACAAAGTGCTACCTTGAGCTGGATCCCTGAAATGTAAAAAAATATACGATAGTTACAGAGTATGTAATTATGATATAGCTTTAGAAATAATCTTGCATAAATTCTTCAGTAAGTAATATTGCAAGTGTGACAAATTTTCAAGTAGGTGATCTGTAATCTTGACATGTCTCTTATACATCAGACCTACATTCTGAAATTCTGTACAATATGAGATGAATAAAACACATTTCACACTTGTAAAACACATGAGGTTAAACATGACTGAATGTGTACAAAGTGACTAACTGTAATACGATGATGTACATTAAAAAATAAAGGGAATTCTGAAAATTTCCATGTTTTATTAGTCTGACTCATGTGACTTTTTTGTTGATCTGTCTACAGTTTTAGCCACGTCAGATATTTGGTCTGTTGTCAGATTTCAAAAAGGTAACATGTGTTTTGGTACTATCAGGAGTTATTTATTTTGTATAAGATAAAAAATCAGAGAATTTTTACTAAATTTTGCTATAAGAATGAAAGAAAGCACATTAAAGTTTTACAAATGTGAAATATCACTTCTGAACAATGAAAAGCCCAGATTTGAATATCAATAACATTATGAAAAGGACAGCTTGCTACTCACTGTAAAGATGAAACGCTGAGCTCCAGACAGGCAGAATGAAAAGGCAGACATTGAGCTTCTGGCCAAAACCATCTTCAGAAGAGTAAAGGAAAGGAAACACAAACTAACTTATTCACACAAGTGGTACACCTGACACACATATGATATCCAGCCTCTCTTGCCAGAATGCAGTTATTGCATTGAATGAAAGCAGGAATCTGGATTGGGACAGGGAAGTGGGAGGACTGTATGGTACAGGTGAGGGGGGGGGGGGGGGAGTAAAGTGCTGTCTGGTGGAATGTACAAGAACTAGATAGTGGCATGACAAGGCTCTCAGGCGCAGCATCGGGAGGCTGTGGGGGATAGAAGGGGAAAAGGGAATGAAGATTGGAACTGGAGAGGAGAGGAAAAGTGGAAAGGACCAGTTGGAAGACAGCTGTAAAATTTAAAATTTTCCTGGCGTATCAACTGGTCAAAGAAATTTCAGGATCGCAGTCGGTCATCGTAAACTTCGTTCCACGATATTTCGGCTGGACAACTGCCAGTCATCTTCAGGTGAGCCGAACGAGGAATGATGAAGACGTTCTCTGCTCCATCTTAAATAGTGCGCTGATGGCACTGCCATGCATGCATTGAAGTCGCGGAGGCAGAAGGACCACACTGCCCATTGACAGTGCCCTCACTGGTGGAACTGCAAGACTCAGCTGCCTTTGGTTTTGTCGCTGGCTGCAATTATAAATGTCTTCTGGCATCTTCATCTCGAGCAAATTTCGGAGATGGCGGGACTCCACCCGTTATTCAGTTGGTAACCACTGTCATGGTTCATTAGATTTTCTGAAATGCGTATTTTAATGAATTCTTTGATAATGGACTCACAAAAGGTTATTGCTTTGGCCAAAATTGAAGTTTTCTCATACTCCATTGAATGTCCATTGGAAATACAATGTTCGGCAACTGCAGACATACTGGGTTGAAGTAGGCGAGTGCAATGCTGATGTTCCGTACAATGCTCTTCCATCGTACATGTTGTCTGCCCTATATGGGCCATACCACATTGACACGGTATTTTATAAATTCCCACCTTCAACAGTAACAAATCATCCTACACCGATCCCAGCATATCAGAAATCTTAGAAGGTGGAAGAAAAACTACTTTCACATGAAAATTATTAAGAATCCTCGCTATTTAAAAGGAGATATTTCCAATGAAGGGAAGAAAAGCTAGTGACTTGGTTGGCATGTTCTCCTCTTTATCCACTTCCTGGTTCCTGGCTTTAGTTGAGAAGGCCCTGTTAATTTGCCAGGTCGAGTATCCATTGTCTCTGAACACCGTCCTTAAATGCGCAAGTTCCTTAGGCAAATTCTCTGCATGCGACACCATATGTGCCCTGTGCACAAGGGTTTTAAGCACACTCGTGGTATGGGATGGATGATGGCAACTTGAAGAATGCAAGTACAGTGGGCTTATGATAAACAGAATGTCCCACCAAGCCATCACTCTTCTGTTTAACCAAAACGTCCAGGGATGGAAGGCAACCATCTTTCTCTAGTTCCATAGTAAATCGAATATTCTCATTGATGGAGTTAAGATGATGAAAATACTCCATTAACTTTTCTTCTCCGTGGGGCCACAGTATGAAAGTATCATTGACATATCTCCAAAAAACAGTTGGTTTACAAACCGCTGATTCAAGTGCTCTTTCCTCAAAATCCTCCATAAAAAAGTTAGCCAATAGAGGTGACACCATCAGACTGTTCAAAATATTCCTGGTTAAACATAAAATAGGTTGAGGAAAGAGCACGTCGAAACAAAGCAGAAGACTTTGACAGCTGCAGCCAGCGACAATACCAATGGCAGCTGAGTTTTGCAGTTCCACCAGAGAGGGCGCTGTCGCTGGGCAGTGTGGTCCTTCTATCTCCACGACTTCAATGCATGTGTGGATATACCAGCGGCGCACTATATAAGACAGAGCAGATAACGCCTTCATACGGATACGGATCCTCTACACCTCCCGCAAGCTTGATCCTCCCCACCCGCTTGTCTCTCCCATCCTCTCCCACCCCAACCCGCTGCCGCGCCTGTACTCCTGTATCCCACCTGCTCTCCATCTTCACACTCTCCACACCCTCTCCCAAGGTGGCTTCCGCCAACTCCCCCTCCCGGATGATGCCCTCCTCCCCTCCATCTACCCCTCCTACCAACTTTGAGCCTTGCCTTCCCTCTCCTATCCTGTGGGCACCCTCTCTCCCTTCTCTCCCTCCCTCCTTCCCTCCCCTCCCCCTCTCCCTGGGCTTCCGCACACCACCCCTCCCTCTCCCATCCTCTCCCCATTGGCATCAACCCCTCCCCCATTCCCTCCTACCCTCGCCCCTTCCCTCTGGCACGTCCCCGGCCTTACTCGTGTGACAAGTACATCACCAACCGCCGGAATTGTCACCGCAGTGCTTATGTGTTTTGTCGTCCCGCTAGTGCATCCGTGTCTCTTGTTCCGTGCTTCATCGTTCACGTGTGCTACTTTGTATCTCTCCGTTATGTGCTGTGTGAATCACTTTTAACTTGACTGCTCCACAGTGAACGGCTTCTGTTATTTTACTCTGTTTTGTCAACTGTTTTTTAACCTCCATGTCTCTGTGTGTCTATTACTGCCTGTACTATGTTCATGTCTGTGGCCGAAGAGCGGCTTAGTTACGCCGCTGCTGGCCTACCTATGTATAGGTTTAAAATAACAATAAAGAAAAAAAAAGCCTTCATCACTCCTCTTTCGGCCTACCAGAAGATGGCTGGCAGTTGTCCAGCCGAAATATCTTGGAATGAAGTTTACGACGACCGGCTGCAGCCTGGAAATTTCTTTGAACAGCAGAGAATTGTCGTGTGCCCTTTTCTGCTACTGTCCTGTTCTGTTCCTGATTTCCCTTCTCCCTCGTTCCATCCCCCCACAGCTTCTAGATGCTGCACCTAGCAGCCTTGTCTTGCCATCATATAGCCCCTGCAAACTCCACCAGCTAGTTTCTCTCCTCCTACTCAAATCTTCTATCCTTCCCCCTTCCCTGCCCCAATCCAGTTTGCTACTTTTGTTCATGTGACTGCTGCACTCTGCATCTACAGCTACATCTATATCTACACCTATACTCTGCAAAACACCATGAGGTGCATGGCAGAGGGTATATCCCATTTTACCAGTTAATAGGGTTTCTCCCTGTTCCATTTACATATGGAGTGTGGGAATAATGATTGTTTGAATGCCTCTGCGTGAGTGATTGCAAGAGGTTACAGTATATTTCTAGAGGAATCATTTAAAGCTGGTTCTTGAAACTTTGTTAATAGACTTTCTTGGGGTAATTTACATCTGTCTTCAAGAGACTTCAAGTTTGGTTCCTTCAGCATATCTGTGACACTCTCCCATTTATTAAACAAACCTGCTGCGTTCTATGTATACATTCAATATCCCCTGTTAGTCCTATCTGGTATAGATCCCACACACTTGACCAATATTCTAGAACCTGTCACATGAATGATTTGTAAGCAATCTCCTTTGTAGACTGATTGCACTTCCCAGCATTCTACCAACAAGTCGAAGTCTACCAACTGCTTTTCCCACAACTGAAACTACATGATCATTCCATTTCATATCCGTACAAAATGTTACAGCCAGGTATTTGTATGAGTTGGCCAATTTCAGTAGCGAGTGGTATTATAGTCATAGGATACTATGTCTTTTTTGTTTTGTGAAGTCCAGAATTTTACATTTCTGGGCATTTAAAGCAAGTTGCCAATTCCTGCCCCATTTTACAATCTTATCCAGGTCTTAAAAATTTTATGCAGCTTCTTTCAGATAGTAATTCATTATGGATTACTGCATCATCTGCAAAAAGCCTCATTTTATCATTAATATTGTCTGCAAGGTCATTAATGTACAATAAGAACATCAAGGGTCCCAACACACTTCCGTGGGGCACACACAAAGGTATTTCTGTAACTGGCGATGATTCTCCAGCCAAGGTAACATTCTGTGTCCTCTCCACCAAAAAATCCTAAGTCCAGTCAAAAATTTCACTTGCGACCCCATATGACGGTACTTTTGACAATAATCATAAGTAAATTAAGAAATGCGGCATCTACCTGGTTGCCTTCATCCAAAGCTTACCAGTAGGTCATGTGAGAAAAGTGCGAGTAGGGTTTCACATGATCGATGTTTTCGAAATCCATGCTGGTCGGCATTGAGGTCATTCTGTTCAAGATACCTCATTATATGTTCTAGGATTCTACAACAAGTCGATGTCAAGGATATTGGATGGCAGTTTTGTGGATCGCTTCTACTACTATTCTTGTAGACAGGTGTCACCTGTACCTTTTTCTAAGAACTGAACACGGTTTTTCACTTGAAGGATTTACGATATATTATAGTTAGAAGAGGGACCAACTCGCCCATAAATTCAGTATAGAATCTGTCAGGGATTCCATCGAAGCCTGGACTTCGTTCAGGTTTAACGATTTCAGCTGACAACACCATTGACGCTAATACTTATTTCATTCATCTTAACAGTGGCACAAAGATTAAATTGGGGTAATTCTCCTGGGTTTTCCTTTGTAAACTTAATGCATTTTAGCTTTTGCTTTGCTAGCTTCAATTTCGGTTCCTGGACTGGACATTAACTTCGATGCCACTAACAGTCTTTACATACGACCGTAATTTCTTTGGTTTTTATAAAATTTCGGTTGACAATATTCTCCTACGACACTCACTGAAGGCATCAGGCACTACTCTCTCGATAGCCAAGCGTTTTTCATTGAGCATCTCTCTATCTATACTCCTGCACCTTGTTTTACAGCTATTACGCAATAATCTCCATTTCTTTAGAATTTTTTTGTGGTGAATGTATACCATGGAGGTTCTGTCCCATTATGAACTGCTCTACATGGTACAGGTATATCCAGTGCATGGTCATCTGTTGTTGTAGTTGTGGTCTTCAGTCCTGAGACTGGTTTGATGCAGCTCTCCATGCTACTATACCCTGTGCAAGCTTCTTCATCTCACTGTACCTACTGCAACCATTCTTCTGAATCTGTTTAGTGTATTCATCTCTTGGTCTCCCTCTACGATTTTTACCCTCCACGCTGCTCTCCAATACTAAATTGGTGATCCCTTGATGCCTCAGAACATGTCCTACCAAACGATCCCTTCTTCTAGTCAAGTTGTGCCACAAACTCCTCTTCTCCCCAATTCTATTCAATACTTCCTCATTAGTTATGTGATCTACCCATCTAATCTTCAGCATTCTTCTGTAGCACCACATTTCGAAAGTTTCTATTCTCCTCTTGTCCAAACTATTTATCATCCATGTTTCACCTCCATACATGACTAACTCCATACAAATACTTTCAGAAACGACTCCCTGGCACTTAAATCTATACTCGATGTTAACAAATTTCTCTTCTTAAGAAACGCTTTCCTTGGCATTTCCAGTCTACATTTTATATCCTCTCTACTTCGACCATCATCAGTTATTTTTCTCCCCAAATAGCAAAACTCCTTTACCACTTTAAGTGTCTCATTTCCTAATCTAAATCTGTTTTGCTTTTGTTGATGTTCATCTTATATCCTCCTTTCAAGACACTATCCATTCCGTTCAACTGCTCTTCCAAGTCCTTTGCTGTCTCTGACAGAATTACCTCAAAGTTTTTATTTCTTCTCCATGGATTTTAATACCTACTCCGCATTTTTCTTTTGTTTCCTTTTTCTGCTTGCTCAATATACAGATGGACATGGTCAACTATTCCTTTAAATTTAAGCCAGACTTCCTATATATGCTCGTGACCTGTGCCGGAAGTTTCAAGTTCCTCATTGAGATATGACACTACTGATTTTTATCTATTTTATTGAACATGTGTATCTTTGTACTCCTTTTAGTTGTCCTTTGTTCTTTAGCAATCATTGTTGCCACATCTACATCATGGTCAATGATGTGGACATCCTCAAAGAGGCCATGTTTGTTCATTGCCATTAGATCCAATATATTTCCATTGTGAGTAGGAGTCCTAGCATTCTGTTCTAGGTAGTTTTCAGAGAAGCATTTAGTGAGGTTTCACAGGGTATCTCATTACTACCACCACTAACAAAACTGTAATTTTCCCAATTGATTGTTGGATGATTAAAGTCTCCACCAATGGCTACAGTATGATTAGAGGACTTATCTACAAGTGAGGTGTTCTGAAGCTTTTGTTTACATCAGGAGATGAGTGTGGTTGCTGATAGAAGGGTCTAATTATAATTGTATGCCCATTTCTTATGCTGAGCCTTGCCCAGATAATCTCCCATGAAGTTTCCATATCTAACTCAGTGAATTTGAGTGCCTTGTCTGTTGAGACAAATACACCACGCCCATTTGCATATCCTTTCAATGTACACTTCAATTTTTCACAAAAATCTCACTGCTATCAGTTTCGGCTTTCAACCAGCTTTCTGTACCTAGTGTTATGTGAGATTCACTGCTTTTCATGAGCACTTCAAACTGGCATTTTGTTGCGAATGTTTCAGCAGTTTACCATTAGGATTTTAATACTCTCACCTATGGGAGACATTTCTTTCGATCTTACACCGATGCTTCTGGGTTTCCTGCAGCTATCGTTATCTGAATTGGATGGAGCGGCGCCTAATCGAGGAAATAGCCTTGTGTGTACCCCACACACAGTCGCTACATGAGCAGCAGCCTCTGATGTGTATTAAACCTGACCTTTTTAGGTGAACCCTACAGTTCCCAACCCTAAGGTGCAAGTTCAGAAAATCGCAGTCTAGCTTGTCACAGAACCTTCAAAGTCTCTGGTTCAATCCTTCCACTCGACTCGGAACCAAAGGGCCATGTTCAATTCTGGGGACAAGCTTCGTTTATACTCCGTGTGCGAGGCCAGAGGCTGGAATGACCCAAGAATGACCTCAGACTTCAGATGACATGCATCATTTGTTCCAAGGTGTGCCACAATCTGCAGATGATTGCATCCTGTTCTCTCAATGGCTGCTGGAAAAGCTTCTTCAACATGCTGAATGAGGCCCCCAGGCATACACACTGAGTGCACCTGGTGTCCTTTCTTGTTCATTTTTGCCATTTCCCTAAGAGGTATCATCAGTTACCATATGTTTGAACTGCCAATGATTAATAGACCCCTACCCTTTTGTGTTTTCCTCCCCCTGACTCCGGACAAAACAGATTTCACAAAAACAGATGAAGTGAGCCCCACTGGCTCAGTTTCAGTTTTAATGGAAGAGAGCACCTCTAACTTGTTGGTTAGGGGGTCGGTGCAACACCCTGCGTCCTCCCTACTCCCCATCTACCCTGTACAGGACGCCTGGATCTACTAGTGACATGCCACCTGCAGTCAATTGAATGGGTAATGAAAGATCCTATACTTTCTGCAGAGGAGACAGGATCTACAGAAGAGAATAGTGCTTGAGGTGTCTCTGGTACAGGTACACGATTCTTGGAAGCTCTTCCAGCACACTGATTAGGAGCAGCCAGTAGCCAGGGCGATTTCTATCTGCTTATGAGCGTCAACCAACTCATCTCATGTTTGAGAACATCATCCACAGTGGGGCAGCATTTTGGCTGGTGCAATATATTACAAGGCAGTGAACAAATAACTTTACATTAAGCCCACTGATTAGCTTTTAATCTGTTGAGCTAAAACATTGCTAATTACCCATAAGACCCCAAGATTGGCGAACTTTTACAGAAGCTCGAAATTTAGTTCGGTCTTCAATGCGAGATGCTTATAACAGTTTCCACAACGAAACTTTGTCTCGAAACCTGGCAGAAAAACCAAAGAGATTCTGGTCGTATGTGAAGTGTGTTAGCGGCAAGAAACAATCAATGCCTTCCCTGCGCGATAGCAATGGAGACACTATCGAACACAGTGCTGCCAAAGCAGAGTTACTAAACACAGCATTCCGATATGCCTTCACAAAAGAAGACGAAATAAATATTCCAGAATTCAAATCGAGAACAACTGCCTCCATGAGTAACGTCGAAGTAAATATCCTCGGAGTAGTGAAGCAACTCAAATCACTTAATAAAAGCAAGTCTTCTGGTCCATACTGTATACCAATTAGGTTCCTTTCGGAGTATGTTGATAAATTAGCTCCATACTTAACAATCATATACAACCGTTCGCTCACTGAAAGATCCGTACCCAAAGACGGAAAAGTTGCACAGGTCACACTATTATTCAAGAAAGGTAGTAGCAGTAAACGGGTAAAAAGCAGGCCCATATCGTTAACGTCGATATGCAGCAGGATTTTGGAACATATATTGTGTTCAAACATTATGAATTACGTCGAAGAAAACTGTCTATTGACACACAGTCAACACGGGTTTAGAAAACATCGTTCCTGTGAAACACAACTAGCTCTTTATTCATGTGACGTGTTGAGTGCTATTGACAAGGGATTTCAGATCGATTCCGTATTTCTGGATTTCCGGAAGGCTTTTGACGCTGTACCACACAGGCAGCTTCTAATGAAATTATGTGCCTTCTAAAAGCCGTACATTCAACTAAATACCTAGGTATTACAATTATGAACAACTTAAATTGGTAGGAACACACAGAAAATTTTGTGGGAAAGGCTAACTAAAGACTGCGTTTTGTTCGCAGGACACGGAAAATGTAACAAATCTACTAAGGAGACTGCCTCCACTACCCTTGCCCATCCTCTTTTAGAACACTGCTGCGTGGTGTGAGATCCTTACCAAATAGGACTGACGGAGTACATTGAAAAAGTTCAAAGAAGGGCAGCACGTTTTGTATTATCGCGAAATATGGGAGAGAGTGTCACAGAAATGATACAGGATTTGGGCTGGACATCATTAAAAGAAAGGCGTTTTTCGTTGCGACGGAATCTTCTCACGAAATTCCCATCACCAACTTTCTCCTCCAAATGCGAAAATATCTTGTTGACACCGACCTATATAGGGAGAAACGATCACCACGATAAAACAAGGAAAATCAGAGATCGTACGGAAAGATATAGGTTCATTCTTTCCGCGCGCTATACGAGATTGGAATAATAGAGAATCGTGAAGGTGGTACAGTGAACCCTCTGCCAGGCACTTAAATGTGGTTTGCAGAGTACCCATGTAGATGTAGATGCAGATACACAAAAACGAGATTTCCATTAAGGCAACACAAGACCCAGTGGTGAAAATTTCTAGTTTCCTAAAACGTCTTGAGGTTAATAATAGTTGCTAGCAAACTCGAAAACACAGCTAATTTACGATAAACACAGATATTATATAGGTCTACGCCTCTTTAAGGGTAAAATTAGATGTAACGCAATATTTTACTTAGAAAATCTGTAGAATAACTAAATCATAAACTTTGATTTGCTACAGATTGCTCGTAGATTATGCAAAGGACAAAGGTAGCTTCTGATAATTCTCAAAAATGCACGTTCATTTGCGTTGATATACACTGACATTCACCGGTGACGTATTCTTTGGCTGAACTGTAAACCACAACCGCTAATTTGCTAGAAAATAAATGACGCATCCATAACACTCGTACTGGTAACTTACAGAAATGTAGTTTTGTAAGCGACCGAAAATTCTCAAACTTACTATTTCTCACGTAATCGTACAATGAAATAAGAGAGCGATTGTTTTGAACGAAGATAGGCCTACTGTTCTGAACCTTTTTTTAAAAAAAGCGCAGTTTGGTTGACGATAACCGTACTTGTTTTCTCGCGGCACTCGCGAATGTTCCAAATTTCACAATATATCAGAATACCAACGGGTATTGATACAATCAATGGAAGATTATTCAGAATTCACTTGTTTTCTTTTGATGTAACTATGAGTTGTAATTCGTGGTTGTTCTCCCCTGATAGTACATCGGTAGCAGAGAAATGATGCTGATGATCTCCTCAATATTCTCATTTGGTCTGTCTTAAGCTGTTAGAGCTAGGTTAATTTCTTTTCTCTGTTGACAGATTCCCTGCTGGCTGACATTGGATTGGAGGTTTGGAGTCGGACAAGCTCCACCATCTGTTATAGTACTGTTACTGATACATTTTCTTTCATTGGTTATTCTTCTTGTCTTCTTCCTAGTGCCATTGACTTGATACATAAGCTGTGAGTTCTATGGCAGACGAATCTGTTGGAATTTCAGATCCTGTCAGGACTTTACTTTTTATTATTATTATTATTATTATTTTTAGCTTCACGATTTCACTACTATAGTTCCCATAGACACCTGTTTTTAAGGCACAACTGTAACTTTTGTTCACTTGATCACTACACACAACCGCACTAAACGCCATCTTGCATATATCTTCTATTGTCTGACCAGCTCTATCAACTAGTTCTGCAATTATCACATTTTCTTTTTTTGCTGCCAATACTTGTTCCTTACCTGATACTTTTTGCTCAAAACAAAATAGTGAAGAGAGTGCAAGTTGTCCCGCCTGTATACCTATTAGATCTGCTCCATTGTCTGATATAAATGTAGTATTGACGGTTTTTGTATACTGGGCAGTTCTGGACGCCATTTTCCTTCTCTAGGTATATCTTTGCGATCAAACTAGGATCTGAAGGTTGTATCTTCCCTCCTCCCTCTTCTTTTTTCTTTCTCAGCCAGCTTGCAGCCAAGCAATTACTGTTGTACAACAATAATTAACAGCAGCTTAGATAGTATGAAAATCAGGAAATTACACATGAAAAGAATTAAAAGGTTATCTATAGATAACAAAAGTTAATGAGTAAGTTTATGGTTGCAGGTACCAACCCATTAATGCATTTGTGGATAAGGATGTAAGCAGACCCACTCTTTGCTCGCCCTGCGGAATGTGACTGCTTCCTTCACTTGTTTTAAAGCTTCATGATTTAACGAGGATCATCCATATAGGTTAGGACTTAATGAGTGGACTTTTGGATAAAGATAGCAACTAATTACAGCGTTCCTGAATAATAAAGTGGGCAGACACATTTGTTGCATTGTGTACAGTGTGACTACTCTCTTCACTTGTTTCAAGTCTTTAGCCCTTCCATGATTTTTAACACTCTTTCAATAATACTTCTGACATCTCTTCTGCACTTCTCGTTATCTGTCGTCTTTCTCTTGTATGACTGTCAGGCAATGGGGCTACATTTATTCTCAAACTAGTATATGTGGTTGCGTTAACTTGGCTGGCTTGTGTTAATTCTCAACATTCCTAGTATATTTCTTATATTCGCGCGACCGCTACGGTCGCAGGTTCGAATCCTGCCTCGAGCGTGGATGTGTGTGATGTCCTTAGGTTAGTTAGGTTTAAGTAGTTCTAAGTTCTAGGGCACTGATGACCTGAGATGTTAAGTCAGAGCCATTTTCAACTTTTTTTTAAGTGCATTCAGTAGCATCCAAGAGAGTAGGATCAAAAGTCCAGATGACTTTGGTTTGTTTAAAAAAACTTGTTTTGGAGCCTCATAAAAGTGTGCTTATCTGACACCTCAGCTAGAATCAGAGTTTTAAATGACAGAGGTTTCCAAAATCAAAATCGGACAGTTCATGGTGATTGTATTTGACCAGTACTATTCAACCTTGTTTCAGAGAATATTACGAGAGATATAACATCTAAAAACCTGAGACAATTTCCGACTGGAAATGAGAGCATTTAATGGCTTTGATATGACAATAATTTAATGTTACTAACTCAAGGGAGGAACGCTGCTTATAGCCTGCATCACGTAGGATGGCGCTTCCGCAGATTGAGGCAGAGGGATATGGAAGCATGGAGGGGTGATGTTTGCCCATGTGGTGGCAGAGAGAGGGCACACAAAGTCCATGTTGCCGAAGTGTGTTGCTGCAGACAACAATCACGTTCATTTGCCTTCGGTTCATATTAATTCAAGAATTCAATTCACTATGGAATAGGAAATCGATGGTCACCTGAACTTCTTAGATGTGACTGTAATCAAACGAGAGGACGGATCATTGGGTCATAAAGTTTTCAGAAAAGACACAGACACTGATTATTATCTGCAGAAAGATTATAACCACCACCCAAGACATAAAAGAAGGGTGATTAAAACATTAATAGGCAGGGCACACAAAATATGTGAACCAGCTCACTTAGATGATGAGATTGAACACCTTAGAGCGACCTTCAAGAAGAATGGGTATTCCAACAGTGAGATAGATCGTGCATTATGCCCTAGTCTGACATCCAGGATGGACGAGGATCGACACCAACCCGAGGGGAAAGTATTCTTATCATTCATCTGTAAGGTCACTGATTGCATTGGAACGTTTTTAAGCAAGTGTGATAGGGAGACTGTTTTCAAACCCACCACAGAAATAAAAGAATGTTTCAGATTTGCAAAGGATAAATGACATCCTCTAGCTACACCAGGTGCCTATAAAATTCCGTGCCGTTGTGGAAAGGTCTATATAGGCACAACAAAAGAAGCGTCAACACCAGTCTTGTGAGATGACCATCAGAGCAAACACGTCGCACTATTATGCACGAATGTACAGAGAGGCCATTGAGATTGCCAAACACTGCTATAATTTTAATAGAAAAGACGAAAACATTAAGCTGGATAAGATATGGTTGTCAACATTGCAGCAACAGCGTGACAATCGATTAATTTCAATTCAGAAAGTTGGCAATGTCAGAGAGCATAGCACAGCCGACGTCACCTGATCGACAGTGGCGCCCTCTGGATGGCTTATATATACGGCGCTCTCTCATTGCAGGTTACCAATTGTCCTCGGAGGATGCCTTCTTCAGTCGAAGGTGAAACGTAAGGGGAGAGTTTTATGAATGGACCATGGCATCTCAGCCTGGAAGCGTTAAGTGATGACAACACCTGTTGTGAAAGCCTTCATTCTATGATCATATAATGATTATTACTGAAATCTTCTGATTTGTAAGAAATTTATGTGTATATGTAAAATGACGATGAGTGTAAAATATAAAAATTAGTAACTACTCAAAAGATGTAAAAATTATTAAAAACCATTCTTTTATGAATATGTAAAATGTATTTTGATGAAGCTAATTGCATGGTAAACATACAGAACAGCTAATAAATAAACATATATACAAATATGACATTTGTCAACACCTCACCAAGTTTGAACGAGGTCATGTAATAGGGCTACGAGAAACTTGATGTTCCTTCTGTGATACTGCAGAAAGACTAGATAGATATGTAGCCACTGTACATGGCTGCTGGCAGTGGTAGTCACAAGAATGTATGGTCACAAAAGATTGGGTTCCAGACAGCCATGTGGCACTATGGAGAGGGAAGAACATTGTGTTGCAAATCATATTGCATTTGTGGCAGCAATTTGAGCAGAAGTTGTCACCGCAGTGACACAGTGAACTGTTGTTACAAACTGATTACTTAAAGGACGGCTTCAAGCCAGACGCCCTCTAGTATGCACCCCACTGACCTCAAACAACTGCCATTTGCAGCTTCAGGTGTGCAAGCGAGAGCCCATTGGAGGGCAGGATGGAGATCTGTTGTGTTTTGTGATGAAATCTGGTTCTCTCTCAGTGCCAGTGATACCCATGTGTTTGTTAGAAGTAGGCCAGTTGAGGACCTGCAAACAACCTATCCACCTACGGGACACACTGGACCTATACCTGGAGTTATGGCCCAGGGTACAATTTCATAGGACACCAGGAGCATTCTGGTGTTATCACACTTGCCCTGACTAAAATTAATAATAATAATAATAATAATAATAATAGCTTTATCCAACAGTTAATGGTACACTGAACATGTACAATGAACCAGTAATAATACAGTTATTTGTACAATACACAAGACACATTCTTCTGAATACGTCATTAATTTACAACAAAATTACAATAAGATGTTTACTGATTTCTATTTACTTAATTTCACAGAGAATTTGTTGTTCTTCATATAAGTATGGTACTCTCCTAATGTGTAGAAATGGTGTTTTACTAAAAATTTATTAAGCTGATGTTTTAGTTTAATTGTAGAAAGAGCCATGACTGCACTAGGCAGTGCATTAGCTAATTTTATACCTGTGTACTGAGGCCCCTTTTCGTAAAGTGCTGTTCTGTGGCTGTCAATGTAAAATATTTCTTTATTTCTAGTATTATACTTGTGGAAAACTGAATAAGTGTTTGGGTGCAGTCTTTTCACAAGCAATATGGCTTTTAGAATGTATGTGTTTATAACAGCTAACACCTGTTTCTGGAAACAAGTTGCGACAAGATTCCCTATATTTTGCTCCACAGATTATTCTCACACCCTTTTTTTGAAGAATGAGTAGCTTATCTAGATTAGCTTTGGCTGTTGCCTTTCACATTTCAATACCGTAGTTCAAGTGAGAGGAGAAAAGAGCATGGTATGCAGTCTTTAGGACTACAGTGTCTTTACAGAACTTTCTAACAGTACTGATTGCAAATATTTTATTTTGACAACTTAGTTGCTAGGGAGTCAATATGTGTGTCCCATTTCAGCTTGCTTTGGATTGTTAGGCCAAGGAATTTTATACTAGACTCTTTCTTTACCAATTCATTGCCAATGTATAAGGTAATTTCATTATTCAAACTACTTTTGTTAAACTCCATCAAACATGTTTTACTGGTGCTTACATTTAAGTGGCTATGGGAATGGGATCGATAATCAGGATATAGAAAACTTAATTCCCATATATGTCGTAGGTCGTATATATTTACTCTTGACACTGCGTCCATGCAGCATGAAGTATAACAAAGAGCTGACTGAAGTAAAGTTAAGATGGAGGCTTGACAGAGCACTTAGAGTTCACAGATATTATGTTTCATGGTCGATACAAACTATTGACGCCACATGGCTTTCACTAAAAAACTGAACAATTTCTTTTGACACATTATTACACTCAGCCTCTAGTTCATTACATGATTCCTTTTCACACACAATGGACATGTTATTAGCATGCAGAACAATTTAGGAATTTGTAGTACAGTATTTAATATCATTTACATTGATCAAGAACAGAAGGGGGGCCAACATCTTGCCCTGGGTACGCCATATTTTATGTAAGTGATCTCTGATTTGTAGACACCACTTTCCATTTTAAGCAGAACAAACTGTTTTCTATTGCTCTTATAACACTTTATTAAGTCATAAGCAGCGTCTCTAATGCCCATGTTCCATAGCTTGTCTAATAGGATGTCAACATTCACACAATCAAAGGTTTTTTCCAGGTCTAGGTATACACCCACCAAATGTTCCTTGTTTTCGATACCCCCTTACACGTCTTCAATTATTTGAGCAGCTGCAGTGCTAGTTGATTTATCTTTTAGGAATCCATTTTGATTTTCAAACATTAGGTTCTGTTTGTTAAGAAAGTTTATAATCCTGTGGTATATAACTTTATCAAATATTTTGCAAAAGACAGGAAGGATTGAGACTCATCTGTACTTTTCCATTTTGTTATTATTACCTTTTTTAAAAACTGGTTGTTACCTGTGATATTTTTAGTCTATCTGGAAAGGTGCCTGATCTATTATATTGTTGACTACTACAGACAGAGACATTTTGGCTACAGGATTTTAAAACATTAATGTTTAGGCCATCATGCTCAGCGGAATTGGAGGGTTTTACAGAGCTAATGATGTCCATTATTTCTGCACAGTTTGTGGGGCTAGATATATACCATGGTCACATGCATTACCTTTAAAACTGCAGTGCATGTTTTTATGTTTGTCGTTTCCTTCCTACGGAAGAAAAGTATTCATTAAAAATATTTACAATTTCCAGTTGGTATTTTATGAGCATGCCATTGTGGTTAATAGTAAAGTCAATACAGGATTTGTCACTGCAAGTTCTAAAGCTGTTTATGATTGCCCAGATGCCAGCAGTTACGTTGTGTGGGTTTTGAAGCTTATATGCAACATAATTTGGTGAGTAAGTCCTTATAGCGTGCTTGATGTACTTTGAAGGCTTCCTTTAGCTCAGGAATCTCTCTATTATTCAGCATTGCTCTCTGTAGTAGTTTTAATTTTCCCCTAGCTTCAATGACATTACTCTTTATCCAAATATTTTTGTTTATAATTTTGGATGTTTCAGTTTGTGATTACGACTGGGCATGTGGTATCAAAGCAATAATTCACTCCTGGAAATGGAAAAAAGAACACATTGACACCGGTGTGTCAGACCCACCATACTTGCTCCGGACACTGCGAGAGGGCTGTACAAGCAATGATCACACGCACGGCACAGCGGACACACCAGGAACCGCGGTGTTGGCCGTCGAATGGCGCTAGTTGCGCAGCATTTGTGCACCGCCGCCGTCAGTGTCAGCCAGTTTGCCGTGGCATACGGAGCTCCATTGCAGTCTTTAACACTGGTAGCATGCCGCGACAGCGTGGACGTGAACCGTATGTGCAGTTGACGGACTTTGAGCGAGGGCGTATAGTGGGCATGCGGGAGGCCGGGTGGACGTACCGCCGAATTGCTCAATACGTGGGGCGTGAGGTCTCCACAGTACATCGATGTTGTCGCCAGTGGTCGGCGGAAGGTGCACTTGCCCGTCGACCTGGGACCGGACCGCAGCGACGCACGGATGCACGCCAAGACCGTAGGATCCTACACACTGCCGTAGGGGACCGCACCGCCACTTCCCACCAAATTAGGGACACTGTTGCTCCTGGGTATCAGCAAGGACCATTCGCAACCGTCTCCATGAAGCTGGGCTACGGTCCCGCACACCGTTAGGCCGTCTTCCGCTCACGCCCCAACATCGTGCAGCCCCCCTCCAGTGGTGTCGCGACAGGCGTGAATGGAGGGACGAATGGAGACGTGTCGTCTTCAGCGATGAGAGTCGCTTCTGCCTTGGTGCCAATGATGGTCGTATGCGTGTTTGGCGCCGTGAAGGTGAGCGCCACAATCGGAACTGCATACGACCGAGGCACACAGGGCCAACACCCGGCATCATGGTGTGGGGAACGATCTCCTACACTGGCCGTACACCTCTGGTGATCATCGAGGGGACACTGAATAGTGCACGGTACATCCAAACCATCATCGAACCCATTGTTCTACCATTCCTAGACCGGCAAGGGAACTTGCTGTTCCAACAGGACAATGCACGTCCGCATGTACCCCGTGCCACCCAACGTGCTCTAGAAGGTGTAAGTCAACTACCCTGGCCAGCAAGATCTCCGGATCTGTCTCCCATTGAGCATGTTTGGGACTGGATGAAGCGTCCTCTCACGTGGTCTGCCCGTCCAGCACGAACTCTGGTCCAACTGAGGCGCCAGGTGGAAATGGCATGGCAAGCCGTTCCAGCATCTCTACGATCGTCTCCATGGGAGAATAGCAGCCTGCATTGGTGCGAAAGGTGGATATACACTGTACTAGTGCCGACATTGTGCATGCTCTGTTACCTGTGTCTATGTGCCTGTGGTTCTGTCATTGTGATCATGTGATGTATATGACCCCAGGAATGTGTCAATAAAGTTTCCCCTTCCTGGGACAATGAATTCACGGTGTTCTTATTTCAATTTCCAGGAGTGTAGAAGTCAGCAGCAAAGCTATCATATGAAAATCTATTATTTTCAAACCATTTTATATGTGTTAGCATGCTGTTTAGTCTAATTATGTTATCATTATACATTATTCTTTTAGTTACAAATTGTTGCTTTGTGGTGACAGTGGGGGCCTCATGGAGAAGGCTAGTTTTAAAACAGATGCACTGTGGGATAGGTGGGTCATGTTTGTTATTATTTATCAAGACATGTTTTACTATTACTAATTTCTCTAGTCAGTTCCCGAATGAGTGGGGTCAGGTTAAATTCACACAGGAAATGTAACAGCAGTTCATAAATCCATATTTATATCCCCTGTAACTATAATATTTACATGACCATTTGGCCCAGAAAACGTTGTCTCTATATATACAAGCAAGTCAGATAGATTTACAAAAAAAGGATATCTGTATCTGCTGCAGGTGGCCTGCAAACACCGATAACTGTTATGTTATCTCTACCCCATGTTAGGTTTATTGCAGCAAATTCTGAGACTCCTTCCAAGCAGAAGGCACTCACATCAATAATATTAAAATTACTTTCATTAACAGTGAAAATTGCTACACCTCCCCCAGTCCCCCAGATTGATGTTACCAGGAACCCACATAAATATTACAGTGGATCTATCAAGAGTGAGCAAGTGACAGCTTTCCAGGAACCATTCCACTAAGGAAGGACGGTATAGAGGACACAGGGACTTTGAAGGACACTGAGAGAGTCAGAGCAGATGTCACAATTGAAAAGCCTGTCACTGGATGTACTTCATGGCCTGATACAGGACGAAGAGCTCTGCTGTAAATACTGAGCAGTGTTCTGGAAGCCAATACCGAAAAACATTGGTGCCAATGACGAAGGCACACCTGACACCGCATTCAGTCTGACAGCCATCAGTGTACACAAAGGTACTATCACAAAGTCCTGTGTGAAGGTTGGGGAACTGAAGGCAATAGAGTGAGGCTGGAGTAGTGTCCTTGCGAAGCGAATGAAGTGTGCTCCCTGCCGCCGTTGGATAAGCAGCTGCAGCAGTAAGTCGTATAACCCTAGCTTACTTATTTGTTAGATAGTTTAATTAATTTCTTTGCGTGTTTTTGGGTACTTGCATTGTTTAATTCATATATTTCGGGAGTATTATAGTATTTGAGGGTTGTAGCATCGCGCCTTAGTACCTGAATAGTGTAAATTCGCGTAGTCGTCCGTCTTCTGTTTTTGTTTTGAACGGCCAGTGTCGGTTGGTCACAACCAGTGTGCTCCCTGCCGCCGTTGGATAAGCAGCTGCAGCAGCAAGTCGTATAACCCTAGCTTACTTATTTGTTAGATAGTTTAATTAATTTCTTTGCGTGTTTTTGGGTACTTGCATTGTTTAATTCACATATTTTGGGAGTATTATAGTATTTGACAGTTGTAGCATCGCGCTTTAGTGTTTACTTGGTAGATTCTTATTTAAATTGTGTGTGAGTTTCGTATAGGAGGTGCAATTTCGAGTTTGTTACTGTAATCGTAAATTCAGCAGTTGTAGCGCAGTCGTTAGGCATTTGTACAGGTTAGTTGATACATTCTTTGCGTGTTTCGCTTGCGTTATCTAGGCACGGACTCGTGTTTCGGTAACTGTTGTTCAACATCGATTAGAATGGACAGGGACTGCGACTGCTGTGTTCGGATGAGGGCTGACTTGGCATCCCTTCACTCACAGCTGCAATCGGCGCTGACTTCGGTCGCGCAGCTTGAGGCTGTTGCCAATGGGCACCACTGTGGGGAGCCGGACTTGGGTATCACGGGGATGTCAACCTCGTCCCGTCTGTCCCCAGATCGGTCTGCCGCTGTAGTTGCCCGGTTGCTGCCCGCAGTGGGGCTGAGCCCTCGCCTGTGGTTGATTGGGAGGTCGTTCCAAGGCGTGGCAGGCAGCGAAAGGCGTCCCCGGAGGCTGATCAGAAAGCCTCCCCGGTGCGTCTGACAAACCGGTTTCAGGCACTGTCTCTGGCTGAGCCAAATGCAGCTGCCTGCCCTGTTTCAGAGGATCATTCTCAACCTTCAAGGTCCGGGCAATCGCAGAGGGCTTACTGGTAGTTGGGAGCTCCAACGTTAGGCGCGTAATGGGGCCCCTTAGGGATACGGCGGCTAAGGAGGGGAAGAAATCCAGTGTGCACTCCGTGTGCATTCCGGGAGGAGTCATTCCTGATGTGGAAAGGGTCCTTTCGGATGCCATGAAGAGCACAGGGTGCAGCCAGCTGCAGGTGGTGGCACATGTCGGCACTAATGACGTGTGTCGCTTTGGATCTGAGGGAATTCTCTCTGGATTCCAGCGGCTATCTGATTTGGTGAAGGCTGACAGTCTTGCTTATGAGATGAAGGCAGAGCTCACCATCTGCAGCATTGTTGACAGAACCGACTGCGGACATTTGGTGCAGAGCCGGGTGGAGGGTCTGAATCAGAGGCTCAGACGGTTTTGCGACCGTATTGGCTGCAGATTCCTTGACTTGCGCCATAGGGTGGTGGGGTTTCGGGTTCCGCTGAATAGGTCAGGAGTTCACTACACTCAGCTGGCGGCTACACGGGTAGCGGAGGCTGTGTGGCGTGGACTGGGCGGTTTTTTTAAGTTAGAAGGCCTCTGGAAAGAGCAGGATGGACTGCAATGACAAAGGGTGCATGGCAATTACAGGACGTGCTTGGATCAAGGAACAGTCGGAATTATAGTTGTAAATTGTTGTAGTTGCGCTGGAAAAGTCCCTGAGCTTCAAGCGCTAATAGAAAGCACAGTAGCTGATATCGTTATAGGTACAGAAAGCTGGCTAAAGCCTGAAATAAGTTCTGCAGAAATTTTTACGAAGTCTCAGACGGTGTTCAGGAAAGATAGATTAGGCAGAATTGGTGGTGGAGTGTTTGTGTCTGTCAGTAGTGGTTTATCTTGTAGTGAAGTCGAAGTAGATACTCTGTGCGAATTGGTATGGGTGGAGGTTATACTTAACAGCCGAATTAAGTTAATAATTGGCTCCTTCTACCGACCCCCAGACTCCGATGATACAGTTGCGGAACAGTTCAGAGAATGTTTGAGTCTCGTAACAAATAAATACCCCACTCATACGGTTATAGTTGGTGGGGACTTCAACCTACCCTCGGTATGTTGGCAAAAATACTTGTTTAAAACCGCTGGTAGGCAGAAAACGTCTTCCGAGATTGTCCTAAATGCTTTCTCCGAAAATTATTTCGAGCAGTTAGTCCACGAACCCACGCGAATTGTAAATGGTTGCGAAAACACACTTGACCTCTTAGCCACAAACAATCCAGAGCTGATAGAGAGCATCATGACTGATACAGGGATTAGTGATCACAAGGTCATTGTAGCTAGGCTCAATACCATTTCTTCCAAATCCATCAGAAACAAACGCAAAATAATTTTATTTAAAAAAGCGGATAAAGTGCCACAAGAAGCCTTCCTAAAAGACAATTTCCATTCCTTCCGAACTGACTATGCGAATGTACACGAGATGTGGCTCAAATTCAAAGATATAGTAGCAACAGCAATTGAGATATTCATACCTCATAAATTGGTAAGAGATGGAACGGATCCCCCGTGGTACACAAAAAAGGTCCGAACGCTGTTGCAGAGGCAACGGAAAAAGCATGCGAAGTTCAGAAAAACGCGAAATCCCGAAGATGGGCTAAAATTTACAGACGCGCGAAATTTGGCACGTACTTCGATGCGAGATGCCTTTAATAGGTTCCACAACGAAACATTGTCTCGAAATTTGGTAGAAAATCCGAAGAAATTCTGGTCGTATGTAAAGTACACAAGCGGCAAGACGCAGTCAATACCTTCGCTGCGCAGTGCCGATGGTACTGTTATCGACAACTGTGCCGCTAAAGCGGAGTTATTGAACGCAGTTTTCCGAAATTCCTTCACCAGGGAAGACGAATGGAATATTCCAGAATTTGAAACACGAACATCTGCTAGCATGAGTTTCTTAGAAGTAGATACCTTAGGGGTTGCGAAGCAACTCAAATCACTTGATACCGGCAAGTCTTCAGGTCCAGATTGTATACCGATTAGGTTCCTTTCAGATTACGCTGATACTATAGCTCCCTACTTAGCACTCATATACAACCGCTCGCTCACCGATAGATCTGTACCTACAGATTGGAAAATTGCGCAGGTCGCACCAGTGTTCAAGAAGGGTAGTAGGAGTAATCCATTTAACTACAGACCTATATCATTGACGTCGGTTTGCAGTAGGGTTTTGGAGCATATACTGTATTCAAACATTATGAATCACCTCGAAGGGAACGATCTATTGACACGTAATCAGCATGGCTTCAGAAAACATCGCTCTTGTGCAACGCAGCTAGCTCTTTATTCGCACGAAGTAATGGCCGCTATCGACAGGGGATCTCAAGTTGATTTCGTATTTCTATATTTCCAGAAAGCTTTTGACACCGTTCCTCACAAGCGACTTCTAATCAAGCTGCGGAGCTATGGGGTACCGTCTCAGTTGTGTGACTGGATTCGTGATTTCCTGTCGGGAAGGTCGCAGTTCGTAGTAATAGACGGCAAATCATCGAGTAAAACTGAAGTGATACCAGGTGTTCCCCAGGGAAGCGTCTTGGGACCTCTGCTGTTCCTGATCTATAAAAATGACCTGGGTGACAATCTGAGCAGTTCTCTTAGATTGTTGCAGATGATGCTGTAATTTACCGTCTAATAAGGTCATCCGAAGACCAGTATCAGTTGCAAAGCGATTTAGAAAAGATTGCTGTATGGTGTGTCAGGTGGCAGTTGACGCTAAATAACGAAAAGTGTGAGATGATCCACATGAGTTCCAAAAGAAATCCGTTAGAATTCGATTACTCGATAAATAGTACAAATTCAAGGCCGTCAATTCAACTAAGTACCTGGGTGGTAAAATTACTAACAACTTCAGTTGGAAGGACCACATAGATAATATTGTCGGGAAGGCGAGCCAAAGGTTGCGTTTCATTGGCAGGACACTTAGAAGATGCAACAAGTCCACTAAAGAGACAGCTTACACTACACTCGTTCGTCCTCTGTTAGAATATTGCTGCGCGGTGTGGGATCCTTACCAGGTGGGATTGACGGAGGACATCGAAAGGGTGTAAAAAAGGGCAGCTCGTTTTGTATTATCACGTTATAGGGGAGAGAGTGTGGCAGATATGATACACGAGTTGGGATGGAAGTCATTACAGCATAGACGTTTTTCGTCGCGGCGAGACCTTTTTACGAAATTTCAGTCACCAACTTTCTCTTCCGAATGCGAAAATATTTTGTTGAGCCCAACCTACATAGGTAGGAATGATCATCTAAATAAAATAAGAGAAATCAGAGCTCGAACAGAAAGGTTTAGGTGTTTGTTTTTCCCGCTCGCTGTTCGGGAGTGGAATAGTAGAGAGATAGTATGATTGTGGTTCGATGAACCCTCTGCCAAGCACTTAAATGTGAATTGCAGAATAGTCATGTAGATGTAGATGAAGGCCAAAGTGAACACAGGCCGCCATGCGAAGCCAATGTGGTAAAGGGTTCACACCCATCAGGAAAGTGGCAGGTTGTGTGAAATTAAGCTGCCCGAGCAAGAGCCGGAAATGAGCTCCAGAAGGTGGAAGAGAAGAGGGACGTGGCCCACACTGGTGGTCAAAGGAGTCATTGACGAAGGAGGCTTAGGCGGGGTGGTCATACATGGTAAACAAACGACACGCATATCGGTTGAGGAGAACGTCACGGCGATAGGACAGCAGCAGTTTGTCAGCTTCTGCATACAGACCCTTCACTGGGCTAGTGTAGAAGGCCCCAGTGACCAATTGGATGCCACGATGATGAATAGTATTGAGACAGCATATGAGGGACTGATGTTCAGATGCATAAATGAAACACCCATAGTTGAGTTTTGAACAGACAAGGGACTGGTACAAATGGAGGAGGGTGGTTCAATCTGCTTCCAACAAAGCACCACTGAGAACGCGCATACAGCAAACTGCCATATAAGACAAGTGAGAGGACCAGAAAGTTACGTATTGAGCATGCGCCCCAGGAATTTTGTAGTTTCAATAGACAGAAGAGCAACAGGCCCAAGATGTAAGGAAAGTGGGAAAAAACAATTGCACCACTAGAAATTGATAGAAATGGTTTTGTCAATGAAAAAACGAAATCCAATGTTGATGCTTCATGAATGTTGAAGATTCAGACATTGCTGAAGATGCCCCTCAATGAGACACATCCATGAAGAGCTGCAATAGATGGCAAAATGGTAACAAAAAAGGGAGCCAAAGATGCCTGGCACGAGAGAGGCCATTATAGGATTAATGGCGACAGCAAAAAGGACAACATCCAGGATGGAACCCTGCGACACACCGTTTTCCTGGATAAAGGTGTCCAACAAGGCAGAAGCCCCCCGTACCTTGAACACCCGGTCTTTTAAAAATTCTTGAAGGAAACGGGGCATGCGGCCACAGAAGCCCTACATGTAGAGAGTCCTCTAGCAGGTGTCGCAGACTTTCGCCAAATTGAAAAACCATGGCCACAGTCTGGGATTTCCACAGAAAACCATTCATGACATGGGTGGACAAAGTGACAATATGGTCGACTGTAGAACGGCGTGCTCAAAATTCACACTGTGCAGTGGTTAGTAAATTGCGAGACTCGAGCCACCATACCAGCTCGCCATGTATCACGTGTTCCATCACCTTATAAACACCACTGGAGAGGGAAATGGGGCGGCAGCTAGGAAAGTGTTTGTCCCTACCATGCTTGGGTAGGGATATGACAGTGTCTTCATGCCAGACTCTGGGAAACGTGCCGTTTGCCCAGATGCGGTTTCCCGTATGAAGGAGAAAGTGCTTGCCAGCAAAGAGATCAATGTGAACAGCATCTGGCCCTGGTGTGGAGGATCGGGATGAAGCGAGAGCATGATCTAGCTCCTTCATAGTAAAGGCAGTATTGTAGCACTCTTGATTCTGAGAAGAGAAGGGTATTGCCCTAGCCTCCTCCGCTCTTTTCCAATGGAGAAAGGCAGTGTGACAGTGGGAGCAGCTCAAAATCGCTGTAAAATGGCGGCCCAGGGTGTTGGAGGCAGCAATAGTCTCCAGTACAACATAGTGTGCAACTGTCAGACTGGAAACTGGGGAATGGATCTTGGTCCCAGAGCGCCATCAGAGGTTGATCCACATGATTGAAGAGGGAGTGGAACTGTGTAAAGAATTAGTGAATGAAATCAAGCTAGTTTTTTTGCTATCCCGAAGTACATGATGACAATGTGCATTTAACTGTTTATAATGAATGCTGTATGCCATCATAGCATGACAGTTAAAAATGCGGAAAGCACATCGCCACGAGCGAATTGTGTTGCGGTCTACCTCGGTCCAGCAAGGACTAGGAGAGGGCATGGTAAAGAAGAGATACGAGGAACGGAACATTCTGCGGTGGTAAGGATAACATTTGTGACATATTCTACCTGGTCATTCCAACTGGGGAAATGTTCTTCGAAGGTTGCCAGGAAGGAGTAAAGCGTCCAGTTGGCCTTAGTAAGTTGCCATTTGTGTGTTTACATAGGTGGAGTAGGAGTCAGCAAACAGGAAATGGTCACTTGACTATGCGTCAGAGAAAACAGACCACTTGAGGTGATGGGAAAGGGTGGAGGAATAGGTGTGCGTGGAGTCTAAAAGGAACCTGTCCGAGAGGTGTCCTCTTGGCTGACCTACTCAATCAACTTAACCTCCTCTGCCTTAACACCCAAAGGGGATGGTGCATATTGATGTTACCGACCAGCAGAAAGGAGTGAGGTAGCTGCCCAATAAGCTGGAGGTTGTCTACCCTGGTGACATTGATTGATGGAGGGTACCAAGGGAGAAAGGCCAAGTGAGGAAGGAAAAGGCGAACTTTAACAGCTTGAAAGTGGGTAATCAGGGAGATGGGTTGACTATGAAAATCATTCCATATGAGCAGCATGACTCTCCCATGAAATGGGATGCCATCCTTGGGAGATGGTGGGATGTCCAAACTGGACCGGGCTCAGAGCGGTTGTAAGGGTGCAATTTTGTATCCCAGAGGTAGAGAACAAGTGGATACCATGGGTCTAACAGCAGTCACAAATTCTCTTTGTTTGATTGAAGACCACAGACATTCCATTTAAGAAGAGTCATAATGAGGCAAGGGGAGGAGGGAAAAAATAAAGGGGTGTCACTTCGGTTGCTTCCGAATGTCAGCCTTTGAAGACTCACTGCTACAGGGCACAGAGGCTGGAGGATTCTGCTCCATGAGGTCTACAGAGGTGTCGGCATTCTCCCTGTGTCAATCTGTGGGGTCCAGGGCAGAAAAACGGTGGGCAGTCCACACCTTCGACACGTAGGTCAGCCAGGCAACGGTATCATGAGGTGCACTGTCAAAGAGGATCTCTGAGTCGGCAAAAGAGAAGAGGCAGAGGAAGACTCAGATGTTTGTTGGCTGGAGGGGCGTAGGAAGTCTTCGTGGGAGTACTCTTTCTGTCCTTTCTGGCCTGCCGGTTGTGTATTAGGTGACTTAACCCTGGGAGGCGAATTTTTGGTGGTTTGTTGTACAGCTCGAAGAGGAGACGGCGATGCTACCATGACACTGAGCGATATCAAACTTGAAGTGCTGAATCTGAGGGCATGTGTCTGCACAGCCATGCCCTTCATGGAGCGAGATGCAGCAAGAACAGTACTGTAGGTGCCAGATGGTATAATGCAGGGTTTGTGACAGACCAACAACTTTAGAGTTACTGGGTAAAGCACTTTTTCCTTTACCTAGATCTCCTGGACAGCCCACTCACTGAGATACATGGGACAATCTCGAGAGGAGGCAGCATGGTCACATTACAGTTGATACAGTGGGGAGAAGGAGGTGGGAAGTTGTCCTCGTGTCCATCCCTACCACAGGTTACAGGTTTGGCCAGGTGTCGACAATACATTCGAGTGTGGTTGAAATGATGACACTGGTAGCAGTGCATTGGGTTCGGAACGTATGGTCAGACTGTGATAACTTCATAGCCTGCTTTGACACTGGACTAAAACACCACTCTCTCAAAGGTGAGAAAAAGAGTGCATGTGGGCACTAGGGATGTATTTACCTTTTTCATTGCCTAATGGACAGCAATGCCACCCTGACCAAAGAGGTATGTTTTAATTTCTGCATCAGTCAGACTATCGAGCAGCCTAGTGTAAATAACACCACGGGAAGAATTCAAAATCCTATAGGCGTCAACACAAACAGGATAGTCATAGAGAAATGCAGTGGCAAGCAGTAGTTGTGCTTGAAAATCAGTATTAGTCACCAAAAGCAAAGTGCCATTGTGTAAACGAGAGCAGGATTTTACAGTGCCGCCAATTTCTGAATAAGAATTGGATTTACCGTTGCAAAGGACTGACGATCTTCAGTATGAGAAACTATGGGGAACCATGGTATAGCTGGAAGGGTCTTTGAATTGGGAGCTTCATTCCATTTACATTTGTTAGACGTGGAGTGAGAAGTTGATGATTGGCTTATTGCTAGAAAATCACCCATGATTGCCAGCATCTCCAATGGCACACACAATCCAACAGAGTTGCCCCCCCTCACAGGGGGTCGCATCTGCAAGAGCCTTGTGGTCAGTATAAATGGTTGGAGGGGATCTTCCAATGTCACTTGGAAATAGCGGACCACCTCTTAGATGGCCAAGAGCTCTCTAACAATATCTGACCACTTCTTCGGAGTATTGGTCAACTTTTGAGAGAAGAAATGCAGCGACTGTGTTATGTTGGCCATCTCTTGTTGGTACCATGCCAGTTATGCGGTCGCTGTGTCAGCAGCGATCACAAGGTGTGTGTCCAGGGACAGAAGGGTGAGGGTGACAGTCAGTGCAAGGTTAATTTAATCTTGTTGAAGGCCATTTGCTTTTCAGGTGTCCACATCAGGTGTTGTTTGCTGGTGGTTTCTTCCCATGCAGTGGTTCAGTAAGAGGCAAGAGCATTTCAGCAGCATATGTAGATGACACCTGTAAACACTGATCACTCCAAAGAAACATCATAGCTCTTGATAGCCCGAGGGGTGGGGAGCGAGAGGGAGCACATGGATTTGTTCCCTTTTCTCTGGCGTGAGGCGAATCCCCGAAATGTCAACCAAATGTCCAACAAAGGTGACACATGATTGCCATAATTGGCAACTGTCGTTATTAATTATGAAGCCTCGTGCAGCTAAGTTGTCCATCAAGGTGTGTAAATGAATCTCATTTTCATCGGGAGACTGCAAGAAAATTATCACGTCACCTAGGAAATCAGAGCAGAAGGACATTAAATAAGAGGCCATAAATAAACCTCTGCCAGGTCTGGGCTGCATTTTTGAACTCATACAGCATAAATAAAAACACATACAGATCAAATTTCATGATTATTGGATGATTGTCAGCCATAGGTATCTGTAAATATGCCATTTTACAGTCAATAACACTGAATGTAGTGGCACCAGCACGTTTGTGTGCGTAGTTTGGAAGTTCAGTAGAGGGTAGTCGTTTATTATAGTCCAGGCATTGAGGCACCAATAATCGCCACAAAATCATCATGTACTATCCTTTTTGAGGACGTGCTTGATAGAAGCCCAGGCACTGTCAGATGGCTGTACAATACCAGCACGCAAAAGTTCATCCATGGCGGCTTTTGCCGTTTTGCGTTTGTTGGGAGGTAGGAGGTGGGGCGATGTCAGACTAGGGTTGGCGTTGATGCGATGAACTGTCCATCACTGACAGTACAAGTGCAATGGAGCCTTGCTTAGTGAGCACTTCTCATAATGCATCATTCACACAATGAGCAAAACAAAATTGTAAATAAATGACTCAGTTAAGGAGTGATGTTTTGCATAACAAGTGACGACGATTTCATGTGATGTCACCAGCTATTCGTGCACGGTGGATGAATGTTTAACAATATGAACATCATTCATTGTCGGCAGTGGCATATGGGCAATGTCTTTAGTGCAAACTGCTGTCTGGGTTTAGTGCACTTTCTGCTACCATCTTAGTGCAGATTGTGATCACACATTTTTCTCGAGTTATGTTCACCCAGTGTTTTTTGAGTGCAAATTTTAATAACCGGATAGAAATGTCCCTGAAGATGAAGCCACAAGAGGATGACCATAAGAGACGGAAAATGACCTTAGAAACGAAACATAAAATCATTGAAAAACAAGAACATGGTGTGGGCATTGCTGATTTACCACGCACATACATTCAGTCTACATCAACTATTTGTACTATCCTCAAGAACAAGGACAAGATTAAGGAGGTAGATGCTTAAAAGGGAGTGACAAGAGTATCTAAAAAATGGTTTCATATTGTGATGTCAAAAGGTTAATCCTTATATGTATAAACAAAAAGCAGTTGCAAGGTGACACTATTAATGGTATCATCTTCTGGGAGAAGGTGAGAATAATTTTTGCAAATGTCGTTAAGAAAATGCCAGGATTACCAGAAACCAATGAACTGTTAAGGGAAGTAGTGGGTGGTTCAAGAAGTTTAACAGAAGAACCGGCATCCACAGCGTTTGGAGGCACTGTGAAGCAGTCAGCTCCAATACAAAAGCAACAGAGAACTTAACCAGCAACTTCAAGATGCTCATAGATTCTGATGGTTATCTGCCCCACATTATTTCTTTTTTTTAATTGTGATGAGACAGGTGCCATCTGTTCCTTCATAACAGCAGAGGAGAATGCATTGCCCAATCACAAGACAATTAAAGACAGTCTCACACTGCTATCCTGTGCCAATGCACACAGCGATTTGAAACTTAAACCGCTCCTTGTTTACCATTCAGAAACTCCATGGGCTTCAAGAAGTGCAAAGTCCAAAAGAGGAGATTAATGTGACGTGGAAGCCCAACAACAGGCTTGTGTGCACATGGTCTTTTTTGTGATTTGATCAACAAAGTGTCTGGTCCTTCAGTGAAAAAATGTTTGCTTGAAATCAAACAGCCACTCCATATCTTGCTCATTATGGACAATGCTCCTGCACATTCTCCAGGCCTACAAGAGCACCCACTTGAAGAATTTAAATTCATGAAGATCCAATTTCTGCCTCCCAACACCACTCTGTTACTCCAGCCTATGGACCAGCAGATTATTTTTAACTTTAAGAAGCTCTACATTAAAGCACTCTTCGAGCATTGCTTTGAGTTGACTGAATCTACCGATCTCACTCTCAGAGTGTTTGAGAAATATCACTTCAACATCGTTGCCTGCGTTAAGATGATCAAAAAGGCATGGGAAGGGGTTACCAAGAGAACTCTCACTTCTGCTGGGAAGAAACTTTGGCCAGAGTGTGTTGTCGAATGTGACTCTAAGACATTTTAGTCAGTTCCTGAGGAGAAGTGGATAACAATGATATTGATGAGCTTGTCAAAGATCACAGTCAAGTAATGACCACGGAAATAGCTTAAGGTGTTGCAGTGTGTTTCACAGCAGGAAGCTGTGGAGAAGATTTCTTAAGAAGAGGAGGAGGAGGAGGCGATAACAGCAAAGCAGCAATCTTCTGGTACAATAAGAGAAATGCTGCAAGCATGTGAAACAGTTGCATTGTACATCGAAAATCATCAACCCCTCAAAACAGTCGCTACATGTGCTACTTATTTATTTGATGGTAATCCTGTGTTGATTTTTTGCCAGGTGTTGAAGCATCAGCAGAAACAAATGACTAAGATAGCTTCCTAGTAAAAAAGAATTCCTAATTTATCGGGAATAATAAAGTACATAATACAGGGTGTACATAAAGTCCAGGGACACTTTCAATTATTTATTGCACAAGATGTCATACATATTGCATTTTGAAGAGAAACTCTGAAAGCTTTTTTTTACAAACATTCGATAGGTGAACTATGAGTGACCCGGCAAACGTCAATACGGTAATCTAATTCTTGCCACACCTGTTGCAGCATGGTATCATCGACTGTGGCAGTCGTTTCCCATATTCTCTCCCAGAGCTCAGTTACATCACGTGGTAGAGGTGGTACATACATCACATCTTTAATGTGTCCTCACAGAAACAAGTCACACGGAGTGTGATCTGGGAGGCCATTTCATGAAACAGCTGACCCCTTCTGCAGCACAGCCGATCCATCAGTAAGCAGATCCATGTTCAGGTATCCATAAAATTCACAATGAAAATGGGATGGAGTCCCATCCTGTTCAAAGATGAACGGAGAGTCTAATTGCATTTAAGGCACCAGTCATTGCTGCAACATGTCAAAGTAGGAATATCCAGTGACAGTACTCTTGGCAAAGAAGAATGGCCCGTACAGTTTTCGATGTCACAAGGCTCAAAAAACATTTACCTTTGGGAAATCGTGCTACAAAATTCAGCGCATTCATGTGGTTGCGTTGTACCCCACATTTGACAATTGTGCCTGATCACTTTCTCATTAGAGTGAAAAGTGGCTTCGTCGCTAAAAATTAAGCGATCAACAATTCCCATCCTCATTCAATTGTTGCAACTGTGAACAAAACTCCAAACGCTTGTCTTTGTCATCATCATTGAGCTTCTGCACTAGCTCCAATTTGAATGGTTTCATAGACAGCTTCTGTCGCAGGACTTTCCACTCGCATGCATGAGTCAGTGACTGGGCAGAGGTGCACCGTTTGTAGTCTGCACTGTAGGTGTTTGTTTATGTTTATCACCCTGGAGACCCCATGGAACAGTAGCTGGTGGCTGCTCGTCATTTTGGTGAGTTCCGCTACACTTTGTGGCCTGCGTCTGTGCTGTAGGTGTGTAGTAGTGGCCGAAAGTGCAGGTGGGGCGTTAGGCTTGTGTGATGTCGGCGATGGAGGTGGGGATGCTGTCAGCTGTAGCATGACCATGATGAGAATTAACCAATGAGCAGTGCTGTGTGAGCTCTAGTATTCTGTCAACCAGGCATAGTTTGAAATTTATTGTAGCATCCTCAGGTGCAAGCATCACTGTTGAATGCTCTCTGAAGTTTTAATAGCCACAGGGCACAATCCAGGAGTAGGCCATATCAATTTGCAGGTGAAGTTTGCACCACAGGGCGGAAAGCATGCTGTGACCAAGTGAGGTTTCACTTATCACTAGATAAAGCTGTTGCTCTGGTGAGTGCGACAGGCATTTTAGCAGAAGTGTCTTGACAATCTCATACTTGTTTATGTGCACACATCAAACAGAAAGTCGCTACCGAGATCAACGTTATCATCAATGTGGTTGAGAAGCACTGCAAATTTGTAGTTGTTCTAAGTGATGCCAGTGGTCTGCATCATGCATTCCATAAGCGTAAACAGCAGCATAGGCCAGTCCATGTTCTACAGAGGGAGTTTCAGCTAAGGACATGTAGAGTGGTAAGGGCCATGGTTATGTGAGGCTGGCACCATCATTTGGCGAGTATTGCCTGGTACAGTAGATGCAGCAGATATGGAAGCAATGGAATGCAATGCTTCCATGTCTACTGTGGTGTGTGATGAAGGTATGTGCAGCACTTTAGACATAAGCCGAGCATGAAGGTGGGCATGACCAGCAGTATGTGGTAAGTAGTGCTGGTCCATGGGAGCTGTCAGGTGCTGAATCCAGGCATTAGACACGCATGGAGAAGTTGCAGTCTGTGCGCGTTGTTGCAGCTGCAAGCGAACTCGGGGCAGGTGGCAGAGACGTGAAGTCACTAAGGTGACATGGCAGTTGCAATGAAGATATGGGCAAATGCCGCCCAACCACATAATCCATGTCAGACAGATTGCTTTTATGTCCAGAAAGTTCACTATAACCCATCTTCACTTTGTCCAGGAGGTAGTAAGTAGTTAAAAATGGTTTGAGGATAATGTCACAGGGCCAGTGTTGACCCATTACTGCAGTACTCTGGTGGGTATCTTTATAGTTTTGCAAAACACAAGGAATGTTAATGCATGTAGATTCACTGGCACTAAAGAAGTGTCCATGGGAATAAGTGTCATTACTTCCCACTCGTAAGCTCAGAGCACTACGTGTACTGATAAATGGGGTGAGAGGAAGTCAATGTTTGCCCGGAAGCACTTGTTTTAGCAGAATTGCTAGGCTAACAGTCACTCAGCATCATTACACCACTGTCACAGGTAAGGGACCACTAAGAATTCGACACAATCATCATTGGCTGGTTTGGTGTAAAGTGGCAAGAGTCTGGCATGGCAGACATGGAAACAATGGAAGAATTGCCATCAGTTCAGTAAACACTGCCGAATCGGAAACTCCGCACAGGTTTTGACGAAACTGTATCAAACTGAGGCATGCAAAGCTCATGGAATCCACTGGCGTTCATGAAGAGGTGAGGTCAATGTCACTGAGCAGGAAACAGTTGAGCTGGAGGTGGCTGTGACTTTTGCAGGGCAATGGACTGGTGCAAGAGATTTTACATTATAAATGGTTAAACTTTCAGGGTCTCCACTATAGGAAGTACAGTACTCATAGTTGTTATATGCAACAACTAACAGTTCATACAATTCCATATAAATGTTTTATTGTCCAACAAGGTACAAAGCATTTTATCACAAACATCGATCAGAAACTACAGGCCCAGAGAGGTTAGTCAAGTTACATCAGAGCAGTGTTCTGGGCAACTCCACTGATTTACATCCCTACATACCCATTTTCTCCATGTAAATGATTCATTGAAATTTGTATCTGCCAATTAGTTATGAAGTATGTATTGATTCTCATATTATGGAGATGTGATTAAATTTGCAGAGACTATTTATATATGAATACACGACTGCATTTGAATGTGAGTAGGTGGGTGACTTAGTATGAAGAAGGTGGAATGTGTCCAGAATTATATTTAAATTTTATAGAATGAGAAGAAAGTGCAGGTGTTTACAAGCAATTTATGTTGAAGTGAGAATTATTAAACGAGTGAAAAGTAATTTGTAGGCCGGGAGGAAGGATTTAATAATGCTGAAAATTGTATTTAAATTCTGCATTACTCCAGGGCAATTATTTTGGTCTACTTGACAATCTGTTATCAAGAAAATTATGTGCAGTAATTATCCTCTATCTAATTCTATCAGTTTTGCCTTTTCTCATGCATTTAAATACCGTGTCTGAACCATTGGACTGAAGCGTAAAATTACATCGACACCATACAGCCGATGCCTTTATGACAAAAGGCAGTTGACACTTCAGTTTGCACCACAATACTATTACTTCCGCCATAACATTCACCACTTACCCAAAGATTAATGCAAAGCTTTCCAGAGTTTAGTGGGAAGGAGCAGTTGGGACAGCAGGGAAGACTTTATGAATTAAATCATTACAGCAAAATGTTAGGTTTTTTAATACAATGAATTCAATAAATTACAAATCAAACTTAAAACCAACATCTGTACAATGAATAATTCAATAAATACTTTTAACAAAATTTACATTTAATTGATATCTTACATTTTTATACATAATTAAAAACATAAAAATCAGCTTGAAAGTTAAAATCTTTCGACAGTAGGAAGCTACTCTGGTGAACTGAAGAAACTAGTACCTCTGTAGAAAAACAGACAACAAAACTGGGATCCACATCACATCTAAATATAATTAATAAAAACAAAAGCCAGAAAATTACAAAGTTATTAAGTAAACAATCAAATCACATAAAAAGGGATTCATTAATCACAGTAATTCAGTGCAGTTTCAGTGTCCTAGATCCATTCAGTATCTAGACTACTGTTCACAGGTAACTGATTCATGTGCCTTTCACTTGTTACAACAACAGTATAAATCTTATTTTACATTTTTTCCTGTAACAGCATTTTTAAGAATCCATTGGTGTTTCAATACTTCTTGCAGAGGTAGTCTGTTCTGTGGCACAACCACAAGTAGCTGCAAAGAAGAGATGAACTTTGTTAGCTCAGATGTTAACCTACAGCCAGTAAACCATTCAATTCCAATGGAAATAAAATTTAAAAATAACAAAATTTAAAAAACTTACACGAGGCAAACTAAGACATGTCAGACTGATCAGAATGAGAGAAGGTTGCCAATCATCAGCTGATTTATATAATAACCCAATGAATAGCTATTTATGACACAGCATATCACAAATTACTGTAAGACAATATTCATTTCATCGACTTTAATTATAGCTTATACTCAGTTCTTTGCAATAGGTAAAATGTTGGAACTTTCATCTGTTATGTTTCTTACTGCCATGCATAATTTTTTTCTATTTTTAGTGCAGTTGCATATGTAATGTGTGCATGAAAGTGTAAAATTGTTATTTAGGCAAAGTTCTATTTAAATGTATTGACTAGTTCACTGTATTGATCTTCCCCATTACAATGATGCAATCAGTTTGACAACATGTTCACATAATTAAAAGTCAAAACAAACTGACAATTATAAAACAGTACATAGCAAAAACAAACATTGTGACATGATAGGCATAATACTAAAAGGTCTTACCATTCCTTTGAAAGTTGACGATTCACTCTTCCTGAGAGTATACTTTAATTACCTGGAATTAATTAACTTAAAAAACTGACATCACAAGTTCGAACCTTCATAATTTCAGTTGCCTATTTTCCCTCAGTGCAGTGTACATAAAGACTGTACTTACTACATTTTTTCTAACACAGATGATACCCCATTATTAATTGATGAGGTCATTGACAAAAATTTTGCATGATTTACCATAACGTAACATTACTTTCAAGCTGGATGTAATACTTCTAGTTACAGTATTCCCAACGTAGAAGCATAACAATTTTACTTTTACACTTTACAAGCCTTCAACATTTTTCGTAAACCTGGTAACGGAAATCCTATAGTCCATCAAAAATAGCAAAATCTAACCTAACCGATTGTTGAAACATTATGTAGTTCCTCACAACAAATATTTGCATGCCATTCTTTAAATAGTCCACCCAACCCTAAAATCACCAGACAAGCTTCAAATATGAAATATGTATCACCTATTTGAAAGGGGGCAGTGGCCAGAAAGCATAGAAGAAATTACTATATCAGTCAGTGCAGGAAAGTCCACTGCAGTCATAACAACTCATAAAATGTAATGTGTTCAAGTCAAATATTATATTCTGTCATTTATTAACTCAATGACGGTATCTTGTAATTACTTCACATTGTAAATTTGCATTCAACTTTGATGACTGATTCACTTTGATGATGGTATACTGCTAAGATAACAATTCAGTACAGCAATAGACAGCAATGCTTAGTGCAAAGATACGTTCACTGTGCAATCTGAAGTGTGACGTTTGCTCAACATGTTTGTTACACCTGTTAAAGTATTCCGTCACCCAATATAGTTACTAATATTGTGACATATTGACTGTATTTTGACATGCCAGACAATTGCCAACTCTTTTGTCTTAGTGTAGGTCTACTGCACTATAATCAGATAAAAAGATCTGTGACCAAGTGCAGTATGTAAAATTTCTTTACTAGCATTTAAAAGAACTGAAATCTCAACTGGCCGTCAAGTGTTAACACTTCTAATGTGTTGTTAAGAGTGATAATTGGCATTACATACTGTGTGGGCTACATTACAGGAATTATCCTTCTGCACTAACAGTTTTCAGCCTGTCACAATGACCAAAAGAAGAGACTCCAGCTACCAAGAACAATGAAGCAGGTAAAGCAAATTAGTTATACGCGACAAAATAAAGTTCAAGCTGTCTTATGTTTGTTGCATGCTCTTAATTTTATGTAATCTCCACATTATTGGCCTAGATACTATTTCAAATGGCTATTCTACCAATACGTCAACTGTCAATCCAGGTGTCTTATACTACTTGCGTGTAATAGTCCAACCATCTTTCATAAAGCTATCATTGTCAACCGTTTTGCTCCCATCTCACTAAAATAATTAAAAAGTCTCAACTGTAAATATATCTGTTTATCCAAACCAAACAGAACTGTGGCACACTACTGGAAAAAAAAAAGAGGACAAAACATTACTCGAACAGCAATGGGAATCCTAATATTCTGACAACACAGCTGTTAAACAACAAAAGTTAAAAATACTTCAACTAACTGGCAGATTTCATAGTTTCAAATTTGTATAAACATCCTCTCATTATGGACTGTACGGAAGGTCACCGTTTCAAATAAAATACTGTTTGTGTGAGATCTAAGGTATTGGTGGTTCACATTTGTCATGAAGCTAAGTTTGAATTCATAAGAATTTGAAAAATTTCTCTCTGTTCTGTAACATTTGAAACAATGAGAACTTCATGTAGGAATATCAACAATGTAGGAAAAGATAAATTGCTACTTACTGTAAAGAAGACGTTGCAACTGATAAGACACTTACATAAAGCTTTCAGCCACAGTCTATATCAGCAAAAGAGAAACACATACCATTCTCACACACACAAGCACGCACACCTCATACATACATTACCGCCACCTCCAGCATCTCTAGTCGAAATGTATTCCGGCCTGAGGTGCTGGTACTGCGCATGCCTGCAACATAATGTGTATTCTTTATTATACCAACATTTCTTATTTAATATAATTATGAAATAAGGTCACCTTTGCAATAAGATCCCTTGCATCATTTGAAATGAATGGTGGGAATGAATACTGAGCTCTGCTTATTTGGCGACACATATCATCATAAACAGCAGATTCAAATGGCGGCTTGCCAACTAAACATTCGTAGCAAAGGACTCCAAGACTCCACAAATCAACCTTTTCATCATGAGGGTGATCTTTGATCATTTCGGGAGAAAGATAATCCAGCGTCCCACATAAAGTAGTCCTCCTGAAAGTGAAGATGCCAGGAATTCATGTGCCAGAAACAAGGTGCAAACTAACAAATATGAACACACTTAAAGGCACAATGAAATTATGATTAACTATCTCAATATTACTGTGTCCCTTGAAACACCAAATGGTGTTCTTCCTTTGTCTAGAAGAACCTATTGCTTTGGCCTTTCACGATTTTATCAGCACATATTACAAAACCAGAATGTAAATTAATATAAAAGGTCCAGTGTGATTTACAAATCCCACCAGTTTTAAAAGTAGCCATATTCTGATGCCTTAGGAAAGCTAGTCCTATTTAACACTGGATTCAACCGGCAGCAACACTGCATCGATGAGACAAACATGAGTTGTGGGGATTCATAAGCTTGCTAACACTGTCTCCCTCTTGCCGCACCCCCCCCCCCCCCCCCACCTCCGCCCCCTCTACGATCGTCTCCATGGGAGAATAGCAGCCTGCATTGGTGCGAAAGGTGGATATACACTGTACTATTGCCGACATTGTGCATGCTCTGTTGCCTGTGTCTATGTGCCTGTGGTTCTGTCAGTGTGATCATGTGATGTATCTGACCCCAGGAATGTGTCAAAAAAGTTTCCCCTTCCTGGGACCATGAATTCACGGTGTTCTTATTTCAATTTCCAGGAGTGTATTTGTAATAACTTATTACTATCTGCAGTAGAAACTGACCAAATTTCATGTTTATATTTTAGTTTATCAAATAATAGTACCTGAAAGTTAAAAAAATGTGGTTTTGAGAAAACACATTCAAAGTTTAATACTGCAATTCTAGTTTAGTTATTGATGAGAGTTACTTTCCACTAATATCTTCCTGCATGAGCATAATCTGAATCATACTGATTTTTCTTCTCTTGGTCCCTCTTTTCTTTCCACCTTCTTTTGTGTATTTTAAATTAGCAATATCTGCTTTGCAGATTCTCTCTATTTGCACCAAGGATTTTGCAGTATCTGAACTAGGTTTTATGCCCAATAATTCCAAAACCTCCGTTTTTCTAATTACACCATCATTGAAGCATAAAATACCATAATAAACACCAAATTTGAGGGTTGGAAGCTGAACAAATACAGTTTCGGTAACTGGTTCCAAATGACAACTCACACATTCATTTAAATTTTGGGATTTCCCATGAAGAGATTTCTTCAACAAGGTATCTTTACAAAGGTCTCTAAAAATTGGTTTAATTTCATTCATTACTGATGCAGGTAAAGAATGTTTGTGGTCATATCTGGCACTTTTCCTGTACTTGCACCAAGTGTCAGGATCATTCGAGCAAAGACCATGCACTGTATATTCATTTATGGAAAGCTTATGGGAAAAGATAGCCCATACACATTTATTCATGTTTTCTAAATTCCTACATTTCTTCTTATTGCCAAGCCATAATAATTCTGTAATCTATCTATTTCAACATTTGTCATACGACCTTTACCGCATATCTTCTTACCATCTTCCAATACTATTTTTGACCTTTCTTTCACGAATCTTCTCAACCTGGACCCCATTCTCTTCTGGACATGCCCGATGCACTCTAATTTAGGAATTGTGACATTAGGACCATAGGGTTGTTCTGCACATAACCTGTCATAAGCCTTGCTGTCACCGTCCCCTAAATGCTGTGTATCTGGCACCTCTGTTTGCCACTGAACGATTAAAAATCCTGAGAACTCTTGCTATTTCCATTCCACCACTTGGACCAGTATAATTCATCTGACAGTTATGTTCATGCTCTTTCTCAGTTCCACTGTCAAGTTTTACAGTACTTGCTTAGAATATCTACAGCAATTACCTTGCCAGTATCAAATGATGTAACTGTCACAACACCATTTAGTGAAGTGTTGTCCATGTTTCTGCCAGTTGCCATCAAAATATGCACAAATATCACCTCTTTCACTTCATCACTTTTCTCGAGTGCTTCTTCAGCTGCTTCCTTCATTGAGATGTCAAACTTCAGCAACATTATTTTAAGTCATAAATTTTGCAGGATTTAGAAAGTCAGGTAATGCACGTAAGAGTTTGCCCATCTCCATCCCTTTACCAATAGATCTGAGACCATAAACTAGCCTTATGTTCTTCTCATATAAATTATTTGCCATTTTTGATGTCATCGTAGCAACTGCTCCACATTTTTTTTTAAGTCAATGTCAAGTTTGACAAAGTCCTGTTTACAATGACATCAACTCTCACCCAAAGATACATCATGTGGTCTTTCAAATAAAATGATGGAATGGTGTGGTGGGCCTTAACTACGTGTCCTTTGACTCAGTGTTGAAATATTAAAAGTTTTGGCTGGTTTCGTTGTCTAGGGGTGGGATACATAGTTGCCACATTACAAGCCAAATACTACTGAGTCTACAGTATATAATAGGAATACACACATTAATCTAATGGTCAAAGGTCCCTATCACTCAACAATTGCTACGGTAATGTAGGAATTTATAAATGAAAGATTGCAATTACAGAAATTCAGGTACTATTTTAACAACTTTAAATGACAGGTGCGATAGCAGAAGTACCTTTAAGAATGCCCTTTATTACTGTAACACTTATTGGTGTCGATGGTCCAACAATTAAATAAAATATAAGTTGAACAATAGGGAAACAATAGATTCCTATGGCACATAATTAGTTATGAACAACATAGCTCACGGGATATTCACTTCTAAACACACACTATGTCTTCACTGTAGAAGCCACAGGAAACCTAACAAGTGCACAAGTCGGCATTCTCAAGTATTTCTATCTGCCGTGACTAAGCACAAACCGCTCCACATTCTCACGACCGTGCGTCCATCGTGCCGTACCGTCCCTGACTATCTGTGACCTCTCCCGTACTGTTGTCCCACCTCCAGCCAGTCTCCCCATTTACGAGTGCTGTAATTGGCTAGAGCGCTCCCATGTCTTCAAGCCAACACACATTCACAAAGAATGAAACACATTCAAAACACTGGATTTACATTTAAATTTTTGAAATTAAATAAATATTCCTACGGCTGGACCATAAACACACTAACATACATCACATACATAAACAAATTAAACAAGCATTTATCAAAGGAACAGCAAGCAAGGTAGGCCAGTAGTCTAATGTCTCTGCTTTCTAAAACAAAGTAAATACTTAACCAATTTCCTTATGAATAAAGCATGCCGTTACCATTTTTTCGTGTAACTGCGGAGTACTTATGGCCTGATGCGATCGGTAGTAATCTGCTACTTTGTCCTCCAACAACTCGTATACTATTCAAGTTACATGCCTGTAATTTACACTAATATAGGTTTACACTATTAGCTTTCTAAAGACATATTGATCGACGAAATCTGATGAACCATTTAGATTTTAGAAATTTGTTGCTAGGTGTTACCATCAGATACTAAACTTTAAACTAATAAAGATACTGAAAATCTGATTACACCATCAGAAGCATTGTGCAAATAATAGTAATGTACATGTTTCCTTTTTAGACATCATGATTCATCTGGCTACTATTAATTTCTATACAAACTGTGAAATGTTTGCCATGACGGTTTCACAAAGTCCACCATCTTTGGCACTCTTCGCATACAAGTATCTTTCATCAGCCATGCTCTTGGGCTGGACCACTCTTACTCCGGCACCACGCAGTCGGCCTGCCGAGGGGCCCATGCGGCCACACCAACTCTGAACATAGAATATTTTCGGGGCACCACAATTCGCCCATTACCTCACAACCACCACCACATATTCTGCAGACAGTATTTTTGGAAATGAAATCACAGATCATTCTAAGGTTCATCATAATATTTCCAAACGAAAGTTCATCTCCACAAGCTGACTGGGAGGAAATGCCTTGAAGACACTACAGTTTCTTTCTCGATTTTCTTCACGTCTAATATTCTTGTGTCCTTTGACCCATTATCCTCATTTACCTTCACATATTTATTTCCTCTGAATTTTAATTTAGACGAGAATTTCTTTATTCGTGGCATTTTTACGAAAACACGCAGAACCAAAGAATATACGAATCAACAAGTACTTCACTCACAACAAGCTTCACTAAGTACAATGATTAACATTTGAAAACAATAACAAACACGATCAGAAAAATGAGTATTGATAGTAGATACAGAGTAGGAAACATTGAAGTGATAAAACAATAGAAGCATGAAATAATATACAAGGAGTATAAGAATGCTGTGCATTATCTCCGCATGGCGCAAAAAGGAAGGTGTGGCATTTAAATGTCAGATTGCATATAGTGTCAGGAAAACTATTACATGTCACAAAAAAATTGTATTTATATAAACGAAAAACTGTTTCACGCGTGAAAGACCAGGCAATTCAAGTATGCTAAAATCTAAAAATCAAGTTTTTTTTAAGCCCACTTGCCTCCTCTCCCCCCTTAAGGGATCTGACATTCCATGCTCCAATCTATAGAACACCAGTTTTCTTTCTTCTGATAAAGACGTCGTCCTGAGTAGTCCCCACCTAGATATAAGAATGGAGGACTATTTTACTTCCAGAATATTTTACCCAGAAGGATGTCATTATTTAACCACACAGTAAAGAATGTCCTTGGGAAAAATTATGGCTGTAGTTTCCCTTTGCTTTCAGCTGTTTGCAGTACCAGCATAGAAAGGCAGTTTTGATTAATGCTTCAATGCCTGATCAGTCAATCATCCAGACTGTTGTCCCTGCAACTACTGGAAAGGCCACCACCCCTCTTCGGGAACCACACGTTTGTCTGGCTTCTCAACAGATAGCCATCCATTGTGGTTGCACCTACAGTATGGCTATCTGTATCGGTGAGGTATGCAAGCCTCCTGCAGTGGCATCAAGGTCCATGGTTCATGGAGGGGAGGGGAACAAGCAGATGATGGATGAAACCCAACGAGTTTACACTGAAGGGAGCTTTAAAAATGTCCTACAGTCAAATGTGTGTGTCAGTGAATAAAACAGTCATGGTCTACAGTGAGGACAGACCCTGTTAAATTCCTCTAGAGGTGCATCTTAACTAATAGTCTCCATGGCAATGAAGACTGCCTTATATATGAAGAGGTGGAGGATGAAGTTCAGACAAATTTCAAGGGTTTTAAAGGTCAGTTCGGTTTTGTAAACTGAAAGATTTTAGGTGGCTTTGCCATCTAATTATAAAAATGTTTTTTCATTTAAGAAAAGTTGCTTAAAAATTGTGATGCATCATAGTACATAAAATGACAACTCACTTTTCTAGGACAAGTGGCTGCAAGGGTTGACATCACTTTACAATTAGGAGGGGAGGGGAGGGGGAAGGAATGGGGAAATCAATCCAAGTCACTGCAGAGGAGCATATAAACCAAATGCAAGCAGACACTGACAACTTATTGTGAAACTGTCAACTACTGCTACAAAATTATGGATTGTAAATTACTTTGTTAAATACGATTCTGTTATGGTAGATAGCTAAAATTAACTCTAGAATCATGTTCTATACACACCTTGAATGGGGTGAATGGACTGACCAGCCAAAGTCTGCAATTTTCAGTTCACCTTTAGCACCAATAAGCAAGTTTTCTGGTTTGATGTCCCTATGAATCACCCTTTTACCATGGCAATACAGAAGAGCATCAGCCAACTGTGCTATGTAGGTAGCTGTTCTGAAAATTATTTTTTTTGGTATTTTGAGAAAAATTTGCAACATTTAATTTCAGTTCTTACAAAATAATCTGCATCTGTGTACATTAACCCTCCAGTGAATTTTACCTTCCTTCATCTAGCCTTTGTTGTGGCTGAGATTTTATTTCCTTGAAAAGTTCTCCCTTAGGAGCATATTCCAAAATAAGATATACTCTTGCTTTATCATGGAAATAACCATACATTTTCAAAATGTTTGGATGCCTGCAAATTTTGAGGAACATTATGAAGTAAGTATTTATGCTGCAACTGCAGAGTATAATCATTGCAACTTACCTTAAGTGTGACTGTATTTCAATTTCTCTTCTTAGCTGGTGCTGAACATTCGCACTTTCCAGCTGGGATTTGACTAGAACTTTGAGTGCGATTACATATTTCGAATTTTTTTCTCTAGCAAGGTAAACCTTCCCAAACTTCCCTTTCCCCAGTGCTCTCCCAATTTCAAAATCAGACAATGTCCAGCTCTTGCTGAAATTAATTTTAACGTTTACGTTATTAATAGTTTTATATAGAGAAAGAAATTTGCTAAGGTCAACAAAGGAATCAAAAAGTCAAAGTAATATGAAAGTTGTCACATTTCAACAGTCAACGTTCCTAAAATGTCTTCGTAGCTGTTAGTTCTTCATTACAATATTACTGACAGTTTCAAAATGGGTCTGGTCATTAATACTATTTTGACATCATATGACCCGTATTGCACTGAAAGAGTACTTCACTTTTTTTTTTTTTTAAGTAAAAAGAGCTAGAAACACTTTATGTAGAGTATAAAGAAATACCACAGTATAGGTACCATCAAATAGTCTATAACCATTCTTTTCTGACATATATTTGACAAAGATTTTTTTACGGTGTAATTATATGATAAACTTGTTCCATGTAAGAAAACTTTCATGGTTGCATATATGGACCTACTACAGGGTGCAAGTCTAGGAATTGCAATAATACACATTGTAATTATAATGACCACGATATTTGTCGTTAGCACTTATCTATAGCACCAGTAACTACTCCTCTAAGAATGACCCAAGACTAAAAAAAAACTGGTCCGAGAAATGTGGTGAAATAAAAGGCATTCGAACAACGCTACTGTTAAGAAATCTAAAATACACAAATGTACAGGGCTCTCCTTATCCATATGCCTTAACACCAATTAAATTAATATAAAAGCACCATCACATTTAGGAATCAAGAAATTCTTCTCAAGTGTGCCAACAATGTAGCATAAACGTAACCCACGATTTCATTAAATAAATACATAAATAGTTGTTTACGTTAACAGTGGGAGGTTATGCGGGGGAAAAAATTACCTGCTGGCCCGCGCATCTTTTGCAGCTTCTTCTTTTCTAAGTTCTACATTAGGCGCCTTTTGAGTAGCCGTTCCGGCTGCCTTTTCCGGCTTCTCACTGAAAACATGACCACGTCTACCTCTGATATTGCTCCTTATGATTATAGTTGTATTGAAAAAAAAAAGTAATTATTTCAATACAATATTTACGTTCGTGGATTCCGTAATTTTTCAGAAGTTTTGATGTCCAGGATCTTAATAACTTTCTTACGCGTTTCTTTCACTGTTGTTGACATTTCACGGCAAGTCCTATTTAACACTTAAAACTGAACTGTTTCGACAAGCACGACTGCTCTGCGTACATTCAAATCATGCAGCGTCTTACACGGTACCAGCTTTTACAAAACGAGCCAAATACTTCGAAACTTACTATTCTACAGACACCACATGTATCTGACAGAAAAGTGTTTTAAACCCAGATGCATTTAAAAGGAAAGTGTGCCTGTTTGCTATTGGCTCTGTGTCGCAACAGTCATTTGTCTATACACACCTAATTGGCTACCGCATGGTACCCAATGCAACAAGTCGATATCTTAGTCGAACCTATTTAGTAACCTTGGTCGAACCTATGGTCGAACCACAGTCTAACAACTGTGTCTATCACAATCTAACACAAGAGTTTACTTGTATAAACGTTTCAAACTTTCAAAGAGGGTCGCGTCTCGAGAATACGTTGAAGTCGATGACCGCCCTGGAGGTTCTAGCACATCAGTTAGCGACGACAGTGTGGAAGAAGTAAAGTTAATGTTTTTGCAAAATCTCCGAATCACCACCAGAGAGGATGCCGATGATGTCGGCATCTCATTAGACTCATGCCAATTTTTTTAGGATGTTTTGTTCCGAAATTGTTCAACTTCTACAAAAATGGCGTCGCATAGACATTGCTCAGGAATTGCTGAATGAATTTGATAATGATCCAGGTTTATGGCAAAACAAATCGTGGGAACAACACTATAATGCATCCGCTCACACCACAATGCTCATTCATGATATTTTTGTAAAAAGCAAAATCTGTATTTTGCTTCAGGCACCGTATTCCCCGGACATGGCCCCCTGTAACTTCTTTCTATTCCCAAGGCTGAAAAGAACAGGAAGGAAGAGAACCATGAGAGGACGTCTTTTTTAACTATTGATGAGATGGAAACAGAATCGCTGAAGGAGTTGAACACCGTAACGAAAAGTGAGGGCCAGGAGTGCGTCCAAGATCGGAAAAAGCACTGGCACAAGCGCATTGCATCTCAACAGGAAAATTTTAAAGGGGACGAAGCTGATGACAATGAATAAGTAAAGATTATCTAAGGAAAACAAAGTCTCACGATAATTTTTGATCGAACTCTTATTTTGCCGTTATAGCTCTTTAAATTGGTTACAGATTCGTCTTCGCTCACCAGTTGTGCACTCGCAACTAAGCGTATACAGTTTACCACTATACTTTGTTCATGCATTGTTGGACTCATTTGAAAAGGTACTATAGTTTGAGTAACAAACGATGATGATCGAGTTTAGGCTCTTGCTGTATATTATGTCGCGCATTGTCCGATAGCCAATGAGCTTTCAGTAGTGTTCTAAGCTCTATGCTGTGAATGTCGTATTCTATGCGAACGTTAAACATGATTTTTTATTCCATTTGTTGTGAGTTGTGATGGCTGAAGTTGATGCTGAGTGATAAATTCTATTCAAGCAAGTGAGTGACGTAATTTGCGTGATACACCCTTACATCAAGGGCAAAGCAAGTGTATGGGCGTACTGCAACTGTCGCTTGGAACCGGCAACAATAGAATCCCTGCCCGTCTCTTTACCTGCCAGAACTGCCATTGTTTATGGATCAGACCATACCACCCAATAGCCGCCAATTTTCCTAGATAGTAGTTGAGCCTCAGAATATAATTCACATTATATTTCAATAACTAATCTACATCAAACAATAATCTTAAATGAACATTGTGCAATACGAGTAAAGTTTGCATAAACTGAAAATTTTCTGTACTTCTTGTTTGGTACTCTACTTCATGTTTCATTAACACTTCTTTACTCTCTGTAATCAGTACAGTATATAAACGTAACCTACTGTATGGGACACAGGACTTTATTTCTCAATGTTTGCAATAAATCTTGCGAGATCAGTGAAAATTCACTATTAGAATCGATATAAATATCCACTTTTCAACCTTATATTTCCCCATTTGTTATTGCCTTTGTCTGACTTACTTCTACTATCTCATTCTCATCTAACAACCAATTGATTGATTTATTGATCCATTTTCATCTACAGCTGCACAATGTGGAAGAGATATTTGGATTTTTATGTTAATATTAACAGTTTTACATATAATATACCTTTGTACATAATAACACACATTAATATATCAACTAATGATGAATACTTAAATAAATGTTGTTACACTATATACAGAGAGATAAAATACGAATGTTCTTCTTCTACATTGGGTTAACACAGAAAAAATTAGTTTTGTAGGTATTCATTTATTGTGTAAAAGCAGTGATCAACAAGTACGACTTCAGTTTAGATTTGAAGTGACCAATGTTTTGTATGTGTTTAATGGCAACTGGTAAGGCATTGTATAGTTTGATACTAGGATGGATATGGCCGTTTTGAAATAACTTTGTGTTGGCACTTTGAACATGTACATAAAAATTTTTGTCTTGTATCATAGCTGTTCATTGTGTGATTTTGAGTGATGAGTGGTCTTTTTGTATGTAAGTTTTGTTTTAAACACATTATATTTTCAAATATATTAAAGGAAGTGGCAGAATCATCCTTTTTTGAAACAGTGGTTTACATGATTTGCGGTTATCTACCCCTTCCATTATTCATATATATATAATTTTGAATGTTTTGATGGCATCTCCAGAATTTCCCCAAAACATAAGTCCATACCGGAGGTGAGAGTGTACAACTGCATAATATACACACTGAAGGGTGTTGTAGCTGGTACAATTTTTTAATGTATGTAACACAAACCAAGAAATACTTAATTTTTTGTTCATTTGCTCAATATGTGCTTTCCATTTCAAGTTGTCTTCTAGATGAAGTCCAAGAAATTTGGTACATGCTGTTTTGGCAATTGTCTGTCCATATACTGTATGAGACGCACCGAACACCGGAGTAATTCCTCAGCTTCATCAGTAAATAGTTTCGTATTTCAAGTTGTGCATGACCCGGCTCAGAAAATGTAAAACAGTTTTGTTATGAGTGCAGTTCCCCCGAAATTACTGATCATGAAATAGAAAAGGTGAAAATTTGAGATCACGAGATGGGCAAGCTATCGGAACTGTGAGATTATCCTGCACCTAATACGCTGGGCAGCTGCTTCTTTGGTTTCGCGATAAGCGGGCCTGCACTGTCGTATTGCACCAGCATTTGTTGGAGTCTTCTGTTTGTTTTCTGCATTTGCGGTAGTGAGGTGTCTTGAGTTCTGGGTAAAAGATGTCAGCAGTTATTGTCTCACGGTGAGAAACACTGTGTAGTTTATGACGGCTTCTTTTTCCACTTACCAGCCTTAGATCATCTTCTGTGAATCCGTAGAGACTTTTGTGCAGAGCCTTGTTTATTTGTTAGGTTCACAGTAATTTCTTTGTTTCTTCGTGTTGATGTTAGGCACCTTTCCTCGATACCAATGAACATTCTTTAACAGGAATGGGCGATCATGTTCACGTGATAATTGATAACGAACCGCTAATTATCAGGTTAACTGTCAACATGGTTTAAAATGTTCATAGAACTCCTACAGTCATCTCGAAGTTGGCGAATTGTTCACTTCAAAGTGACCTTGTCTAATGCGACAGAATATTTTTTTTTTTTTTTTGCATTACTTTCTTCGTTGGCACCCTCCCCGTAAATACGACAAATATGTGTAGGCACCTCAACTCGTTGTGCATCTGTATTTCTCTCAAGGAGGAAACACATGTTAGAGGTATTTTTTTTTTTTTCTTTTCATTCAAACGTTCCAGAAAACAAAATCTCTAACATGTTGTCTGTTGGCTTCTGTCCCTGGTTCTTCGGCCGTTGGTTTTTCTGACGTTTCGCCAATACGAGTGCTTGGCATTCTCAGAGCTTCACGCTTCAGTGGTGGTCTGCCATAAGCAATCGAGAGTGAAGCTTTGACAATGCCAGCCACTCGTGCTGGCAAAACGTCAGAAAAATCGGCAAACAAACTTTTGGAACAGAACGCGGGCTGGGAGTCAATAAGCAATTGTCAGCTAGTGCCCACGAAAGCCTCAGCAATTTCGTCGCAAAAACTTTCTTAAAGGCTGCAAAACGCAAGGAGAAAATACAAAAATAGCACTTCAAATGATGAGTGACGGACGAGACATGGTTCTGAAGGTCCTAGAAAGATATACCAGTGGTAATAA